>NC_136483.1:42861631-43026631 GCF_053919585.1 Euprymna scolopes | reverse complement strand
GATTTTCAACTGTTTATGAAAACATTCAAGTAGTATGTTGTACACTAACGACGAGCTGATACATTCTGGTTTTGTTTTACAATCAAAATTAATCTTTTGTTGTTTTACAATTTTCAATCAATTACACAGAAAAATATTTGAGAAAAAATATAAGCGGAAATTACCCGAGGGGTGGGGGTTATGTAATAATTTTTATATTTACAAAAAAAAAGACAGTAAATCTCAAATTAAATACTTAGATATTTTAAAAGAATCGAAATCAGAATCGGGAATTTAGAACGGAATCGGTAATCTTATCGGAATCAAGAAAACTTTTGGAATCGTTCCATCACATTATATATATATATATATATATATATATATATATATATATATATATATATATATATATATATATATATTCGCATATACTTGTTTACTATTACACTTGAACAATTTTATAGGTTTAGATGTTTGGATGTTTAAATTTAACGTTTCTTATTCAGACATAATCTACACGGATTTTGCAAATTTCTACACGAAATGCCCTGTCGTATTATTCTACACATAATTATTGGCGAGCATCCTTTTTTATAGTTCCACGTATGTATTTTGTACATCATTACTTTTGGAAAACACCATGAGAGAATATAGAATAGCATTATTTTTGCATTTAAAAGATGAATCGCATAAAAAAAACATACATAAAGAAGAAAAAGTGATTTTTAACCAACACGAAATACGGTTCCAACAGCCAATGACGAGGATGGTAAAACTACGTGAATTGCACGCAATTGCGTTTATAGAAATACTATTTTCAGACCTGGTCTCAGCGATTACTAGCTATTTATCAAATTTCGTGTCACATCACAAAATTATTTAGATGATTCCATTGTATTAATCTCTTCTATCTACTGTAGAGTTGAACGGAAGAATGCAAAATATATGACCGTTCTATTAGATGTTCGAGACGCAAGAGTTAAATTTGATGGGTTTCTTCATCACGTAAGTTGCTTGGCATAGCCACATTTTTTAACACGTTTGCTAAAATCTTGCCCTTAGATATTCAATAGAATGTCTGCTTTCCTGTTTCATCTACCTTTATGTGAAAAATTCATTCATCATATCACCTGCGTCCAAATATTGCTACAATTAGTTCATTCTAATATAATTCAATAAAGTAAACTTAAGATTAAATTATTTTTGTATCTTTCCATGGGTTTCAGCCACCGACTGACTGAAAGTATCCAGACTCGATCGCCAACCCTTATCCTGAGGGACCAACAGCGTTTATCGTCTACATTGATATGATAAGCAAAAATCTAACTCTTTCAATTTGACATAGTACCCGACACACATACACACTTTCCACTGCGAGACTTTGGCCCTGTTTCACGAATTTTACTTCGCTTGTGCGTGTAGGGAGATATAGTTTTTGTTTATGTACTGCGTATCAGCGTAAGTATAAATATATCGTAGGCATTACACGCAGTCTCAAACTTAGGCAATATCTTCTTTTTTTAAATTCTTGCAGCGAATTATGTTTTGTGAAGTTTCATTTCACCCGTGAAGGCTCTCATCTAAAGTTTCTAAACTGCAATCAACAAACAACTATACAATGAAAGAAACCACTTATTATATCGGACACTCATTTAAACTTAAATAATATACATTTGCATTCTGTAATTTTGCTTGAACAATCTATGAATAGAAACAAAAGTTGATATTTGACGTCTCTATTTCATGATATTCCTACTTTTTAGCAGTTTCTATTGTTCTCATTATTTTCGGTATTAATTAGATACAGATGTAGACGGTATCCATGTCAGTGTGTGTTTTCCCATTATAGGTCTGATATATTAACATGTCAGAAGGTTACACTGAACGGAGATGTAACTTAATGTTTAGGATACTCCATAACGGATGATAATGCGTAAATACTTTTTGAATAAACAATAAAACTATAAAAGCCACAAAATATAATTTACCCTTACCTCCTATTCATACAAATACACATATATATGCACACATATACATTACATGCACACACACACACATATATATATGTATATATATATATATATATATATATATATATATATATATATATATATATATATATATATATATATATATATATCCGAAACAGTTACATGGTAAGCAGCTGAGAATTCCCGTTTTCTTTTTACTAGATTTTATTCAATGTTTTCTCTTTCCATCCTTATATAGTTAAATACTTTTTAAAACATTTCAGAAATCGTCTTATGAAAGTGCTAAGTTTATTTCTATTTAACAATTTTAGTTAAGGCTTTTTTTCTTCATCCTTGTATAAATGAATTCTCTTTTGTAATTAAAAACTTTTTAGAAGTCGGATTATGTAGGTGTTAAGTCTGCAATAGGTTTAAGTTAGTTCCCTTTTCCCGGGAATTTAAACTACATTCTGCATTTTCATTTTTACATATTTGTTTTATTCAAAGCTTCTTTAGACTATATATGTAAAATTAGTGTCAGAAAATCCTAGTAGATTGCTCAATTATTAGCAAAGAATTAAAAATAAGCGTAAAGTTTATTTTTATTTATACTAAAGAAGACCATAACAAGATCGGTACCGTCGGTTTCAAATCTCCTGATAATCAACAAATTATCCCGTTTTCTTGCCTTATTTCAGCCGATGATATCAATAACTAAAAAGTTAACAACACACACACACACACACATACATATATATATATATATATATATATATATATATATATATATATGTTTGTGTGTGTTTGTGTGCAAGTAGAAATGGAAATAAAAAGTATAGTAAAGACCAACTAAAAATACCATAATGATCCTCACACATCGAATGGCTGAATCGATATTGCGCTTGGCGCTTTAAGAAGACTTTTTTAAGTTGCATGATTTGGAGTACATGCGAAATATTCATATATAAATAGTGGAAGGTGTTGTGAGTAAAATTCGAAAATACATATAAGCGGCAAAAGGATTTGCTCGGGTAGCGGGATAGTAGCAGGAGATTCCATGTGAAATGGGCATTCGTGCGATAGCCACTGTAACAGCGGAAATCGCAAAACTGCGAATACTATTAAATGGTAGAGAAGTGGCAGGTGGGCAATACAGTTCAAGAGGAAATTCAAAACATGTAATGTTAGATAGTAATATTTAGAATATAAGCTGTGTAGAATTTTATCGGTTGTCAATTTATTTTTGTTTGGTTTGTCTAATTGTGAAACTTTGATTGAAATTTGCTTAATGTGTCTGATTTGGAAAATATAAATGAAATTCGTGTAATTTTTTCCAAGTGAAATATAACAGGCTTTTTTATCAACTATCAAGCGAAAAACTTGTCGAATTTTTAAGTGTTTGCTGAAGATGAAAGATGTGAAAATAAGTAATTGATTGTAGCAAATGAGTTTATTTATAAGTCACAGTAATGCTCCTTATGTATATGTGTTTATATTGAAATCGCTTACTTGCTTTCAAAAGAACGTTAAAATATTCTGTAAATAAGTAATGTCTATAATAGAACTTATACTTCAATAGAGATAACAGTGTAAATAGATAATTTATTGATGTACTACCACAAATAGCAGCAACAGTTCTCAGTTTTCAGTATTTTGCGTTGTGCACATGCGTTATCAGTTGTAAATGATTATTTTGTTTGTAAATAAATTATTCGTTGGCCGTACGGCTAATTGCCATAATAATGAATTCGGACCCATTCAAAGTTCTACTATCGCCTACAAGTTGTGCAATGTTCTGTATTTAAGGCAACCTGCAGCATTACCGTACGACAACACTGTAAATAGTATTTATAAATTAAATTATTCGTTTTTAAATGATGAATTGTGTAATATTTATGCAGTACACTTTAAATAGTTGTGTAAAACGCGACATTAACACGAAAATATAAAAGTTTGCATTTTATACATGTCGTAAGCAGCAGATCTTGTGAAAATATCAAACCGGAGAAGTGTTATTTAAAGAAACTGAAGCAAAATATGTGTTTACATACAAAACTATGTTCAAGGGAAAAACACGCATATATATATATATATATATATATATATATATATATATATATATATATATATGCGTGTTTTTGTGTATGTATGTGTGTATGTATTGTTGCAGTATTTTTGGTATAATCATAAAAATTATAAAAATCATAAAAACTTAGAAGGTTTTATTTATAGACTAGGGTGACTGACAAATCTGATTGAACCAAGCTCTGTTATCAACCAATAAAAAACAGGAATCACACCATAAAACATACTGGATAATTTAAAATTCCGGAACATAAATGTTCTTTACGCGATAAGGAACTTTGCTCTTCGTCTCATGATTTCTTCGCATTGGCTATTGTACTTCTGTAAGCTTTTACAATTCAAAGATTCTGGATTGAACCTATCATTATATATGGAACAATATTTCTCTTCTCTTCGCTTCTAAAACTAAACTAGCGAACAACTCAATACACACACATACATATATATATATATATATATATAAATATATATATATATATATATATATATATATATATTAAGTAATGTGATTTATAATTTAAAAGTTTTAAAATTTTTAAAATTTAACAATCAAAAATTTAATTAAATTAAAAATCAGTTTCATAAGAAGGAACAACAACAAAGTCAATTATCTGTACGATCGTTTCGGAAATCCGTGCTTTTTATTTGTGGTATACATGAAGTCACGTAGAATAATTATACATAGTTTTTTTGGTAAGCACGGTCTCCTCATCAGCAAATTTAGGAGGATTTCTATTGAATTGAAAAGACACCAAAAATAAACCTAGCATTAAAAGTAAGGCAGATGAATCTGAAAAATTGAAGTAAAAGGTTTGGATATAAAATTTATAAGAAAATTAATAAGAAAATTTGTATAGGTTAGAGATAGAAATGAGTAGAAAAAATATATATATTTTTGAATTTACATAATAAATTTGATTTAAAAATATATAGATATATAATTACCTTTTGGTTTTTCTTTTTTTGAAATCAGGAACTGTATTTAAAGTAGTCATTTATATATATATATATATATATATATATATATATATATATATATATATATATATATATATATATATATATATTGTAACTAGGAAAACACTAAATACTTTTTAAAAGTCTGTATCGGACTCGTTGAAATTGTTCTGTAGCTTCCGACTATTTACTTTGCCTAATGCGGAATGTATAAAATCTTGCTACACTTTTATAATTTTTGTAATTTAATGAAAAATTAGATTTCAAATTCGGGCATATTTTTATATACCACAATTGAATAGTTAAACTCGGAAAATAGTTCATCCCTTATTTTAATATTTATGTACTCCGTTTTATTTAATTTCTTTGCTTTGAAATCATTTCGCATAATATAGCTTTTCAGTTGAGTCATGATATGAATGTGTTCTTGCAAGGTTTATGGGCTTCCGGGTCTCTTATCTGTCTATTAAAATAATGTCATTACAAACCGCACATAGACATCGAAACGTCTTCTTCTATCGTCTAACTTATAAATAAAGGTCTCTCACATGAATTCCCAGCATTGCCAATAAAATGCGTCTTCGACAGTATGTTCTATTATTCTTAAGCAAAATAAAAAGAAACTGTTTTGTAAGTTTGGAATAATCATATATGACAAAAATGGGTATTTTATGACAACACCAAAAGATATTGTGAACGGTAGATGCAGAAGAGTCGACTAAAAGTCTTCAAAAAGCCCCTTTTATCGCTCTCAAAAGGTTATTGCCTAAAGAAAACACCCATTATTTGTGCCTGCAGTCTAGAAAATAGGAATCATATTTTCGACGAAGAAATATATAGTTCCCTTAGGCTGGTGCGAAAAGAAAGTTATTGAATATTATGGAGTATAGTTTGATTATTAAATAACAATTATGAAGAGATTTTCTCAATCATTTGTAAGTGGACATTTTATGTGCGCTAACTGTATCTCTCTCTCTCTCTCTCTCTCTCTATATATATATATATATATATATATATATATATATATATATATATATACATATACTAGCAAAAGTACCCGTCGTTGACTGGGTTCAAAAACAGCCTACAGAAAATGGACTCTGATTTATGAAAGTATGATAGGTTATGAAAAGGAAGAGTTGTAAATTTGGGTTGAATTTGGATGTATCAAAACCAAAGCAAAATATGATGAAAGTAAAAATAAAATAAATAAACCCCATAATTTATTATACTATACCTTTTCACACTGAAACACTTATCACAATATTCTGTGGATCTATATTAAAAAAACCTTGTTAAACTTTGTGACATATTTCCATTCTATGGAGGTAAGGCGCGAACGAACACCCCATATTTTATCATACCATATTTCTTCAAACTGAAACATAATTATCAAAGTATACTTACGCCGATAGATATGAAAAGTCTTTATTAAAATTTGTGCCTATTTAATTCTATGAGGCTAGGCGCGAACGCAGCCCCCACAATTTTATTATACGATTTTTTTAATTTTTAATTTTTTTTATTTTCATACTTTGTGGACCAGGCGCGAACGCCGACCCAACAATTTTAATGAACCACCGTTCTGCCAGATCAAACATACCCATTCCTGTGTCTCGAAACATCTTCTATCATTATATGTAATCAGTGTTTTAAAATAGTCAACACACACACACACGCACGCACACACATTCAGATTTATATTATAGATATATATATGTATATATATATTTACACACACGTACACACACACACACACATATATATATGTGTGTGTGTGTGTATGTGTGTGTGTGTTGTCATTATTCACTTACCTCTTCACTTGAGAATGTAGAAAATTTCATTTTTCTAAAAAAGAGATTCTAGATTGGAAAAAAATAAAAATTGCTTCAGTCTAGAAAGAGCCCACCTGCTCTGACTGTGAGCATAAACGATACTTCATTTTGATCTAATATCGAAAGCCAGTTTATTGTAATGTTTAATTTTTATTTAATCACTCGTAATACTCATCAGGAAAAAACACTTTGGCATACTGATTCTCCTTAGAAATCGAAGTTAAGCCACGTTGAATATGGTATGAGAATACCATGCGCTGTATATCGGAGACACACCAGTGAAATAACTGCAAAACTGTATTTTATTGAATGTTGTCCGCCTACACGAATTTGGGTCATTTGCATAAAACTTACATCAACATTATTAATATCAATAGTAAGGTTTTTACCCTTGTAAAATAAAAAAATGTGATCGCCTTAGGATAATCAGTATATGTAGAGAATCATTTTGTACATAGGAGTTACAACTTATTAAGGCCCGAAGGCCACTCGAAGGAAAGGGTAAATGAGTGTACAGTAGTCAATGGTACACTATCGTAGTAATCATTAGTAATGGAAATTTAGTAAATTGGATTACTTAAGGAGACAGTTCAACAACAATTTGTTTACGTTGCACTTGCAGACGACCAAATTGTAGTCAGCTGGATAGCAGGCAAACGGAAGACAGTTTCGTAGGCGTACAGTTCTAAGAAAGAAGCGTTGTTTGTGGAATCTACGTTTAGGTTTAGGCACAGATAAAGAGTTAGGGAAATTATTGATTGTGGTTTCAATTAGACGAGTGTTGTTTGTGAAAGTTTGGCGAGGGGGGACAATAGATTGAGGCTAAGACGAGCACTTGCCATAAAACAATGATAAAGCAGAATTAGGCTCGCAACGTCTCGTGAGAACGAGGTTGCAGCGAAGAGAAAAGGGCATCCCCCACTATGATACTAAGTCTATTTTGAACTGTCAAGTTCGGATAAGCTGCTTCTAGCAGCTCCCGTTCAGATGTGGCAATAGTACTCCATTAGTAGACGTACTCGGCTTATATCTAATGTCGTGATAGAAGGATCCCACCATTTTTCCAGCGATAGATTTGATGGACGTGTTCCATTTCAGATAAGGACTAAAGGTCAAGCGCAGAAGTTTGTCAAAACATGGAGCCACCTCAAGACGAGAGCAATTCATTTCAATTGATGACAGAGAGGCATCAGAGCGTTGATGATGTAAAGATAGAAGCTTGGTTTTAGATGCATTAAAAGTAACCAGCCACTTCTTTCCGCATTGTACAACCTGCGCAAGATCAGAGGAGAGAGAATCAGAGAGAACGTGGTCATTTACGGCCTTTGATGTGTTGTCATATGTTAGTGTTGTCAGCAAAAATGTCTTCGAATGAATTTAGGATGTGATTTGGTAGATCATTGATGTAGATCAGGAAGAGAGTGAAGCCCAGGGATCAACATTAATACTGTGAGCTTCTGATTTCTGCCCATGAACTACTACTCTTAGGAACCTATCAGATGGCATTGATTCAAGCATTGAGAAAACATTTCCAGCTATACCATAGTTGGAGATCTTGTGAAGTAGACCTTTATGCCACACGCTTTCAAAGGCCTTCGATATATCAAGAGTAATTGCCCTAGAAAGAAACCTCCGTTGAGAGATTCACTAATCCTATGAGGTATAACTGTTAGCACATCTGCTGCAGATCTAGCAGAACGGAAGCCATGTTGCATGTCACTAACAAGTTTATTTTTGCTGAGAGAGTTGACTACTTCTCTATTTAACACAAATTTCAGCAACTTACTCATAATGATATTTGGAATTTTTTGAAGGGTATGAAACGGTCTATACCTAAAAATAACCATTCCCTCAGGTCTAATACTATAGAGGATACATTCTTTTAAAACATGCAACGCAGATGTAGATCTGATATAAATGTATAGAAGCTATCCCAGTCAGCCATTTGTGCTAAAGTTATCATTCATATGCTTTAATGTAGTTGTCAAACGTAAGACTTTAAAAAAATTGTCGTTTCATGAGAAGAAAATCGCATCGTCCATGTTACTGTACTATAAAATAGTTTATCAGATGTAATAACAATGCTTACGTCGATTAATAATCGTACATATATTCTTAATGTCTTTGTACATGGTTTGCTGCACTTTGCTTGTTTGCAAATAAATTTAATTTGGCTTAATTTGATAAACATATAGATATACGTCTGTCATGGTCGCAGAATTGCTTGATATTTAAACTCTATTTATATGCCAAACAAGATGTATTGTCACTTGAAAGTAAGGGGCCATGTCTGACATGTGATTATTGGGAGTTGAGAAGCAAGATGTCTTTTCACATTGTGTTGAAACTTTTGAATTCCAATAGAATCAGAAAAGCAACAAACAGGGAAGAAATTCCGAATCCAAGACTCGCATCTCACCTGATCTATTGCATTTCACTCATGGGAAAGGTATGAATCACACTTCTCCATCTGTGGCACAATGTCAACGTGTGTTCACTTAATTGTATATAATGGACTGCTTATAAGGAGTATTATGTTTCACTCAGCAACAAATAATCTGTGTTTTTTGTTGGGGGGGGTTATATACCGTAAGACAGACGGAACAAACTTTATATCATATGTATATTGCATGGATATTACAACGTGTCTATTTTGTATTGAAATACCTTCATGGTTGTTGTTGTTGTTGTGGGACTAGTAATAACTTTCGATGACTCTCACGGATAAAGGTAAAAAATTAAACAAACATGTTAATATTGGCAATTTGTGTTTTGAGAATCAAGCCAAAAGTCGACTGAAGTATTTTGTAGATAAAAATATAAATCTATACTAGTGTCCATAACTAAATAAACACGTTGCGTTTTTAAGACGCCACGTAAACTTGTGGCGTGATTCTATTAAATCGCATTGTAGTTAGGAGTTGATATTTTATCATTTTATTGTGTGTGTTATAGAAGAGAAGTACTTAAAATGTCATGATTATAGATTAAGCTATTGTTAAGATAAGCCATGCACCCATGTTATAAGTTTTCCGGGTTAGCAACAAACTATTGTATAACGAATTCAAACAAATTACCTTAAAAAGGAAAACAACTAGGTAACAAAACTTAATATAGCAAAACCTATTTCCCTCAAATATACCAATGATGGGATCGGTAATAAAATTCAGTCTTAAGTGTAACTCGATTATGTTTAGTACAAATCAACTTCGGCTTGCTAAGATTTACCCATGATTTCCCAAGAGTCTTAGTTTTGTCGTCATTGTATATCATTTGGGGACACTTTAGTGATCGTCTCGGTTTTTATCTGTGAGTGTATTTTAAAGACAATATTTATCAAAATAATTCCTAAACTATTCCTGATAGAATCAGTTGAATCTAGGTGATCCTCTAACGCAATGATACACATTTGAAGAACACTTGAAGCATATCATTGTGTTACATATTAGAAAGGCAACGGCGAAGTTTTGCTAGGCGACGATTGTCATGATCGTTGTAACATTTGTAAAAATAGAATGTTATCGTAGTAAAAGAAATATTTGCAAAGAAAATTATTTATGTTAAAATGTTTTAAGAATGTCAGAAACAAACAACTAAAAAACGTTGACCTCTAGAGCCTGACGTAGAGGTCATTTGAAAGTGATGTGGGATTAGGTAGAGTTTGGAAATCAGGAGTGGGAGAGAATGGATCGAGTCGAATTGTGATAGCTCCCTCTAGAGGGGATCAGAATGCGGGAGTCTATGACCAGTGGTAGCTTTCCAATGAGGAAACATCGGTAATAAAAACTGGTGGAAAGACAACTCAAAATTTATTGATTTATTTGGATGAATCTTCTTTGCATGTATGTTTCTCCGATTGGTTCGATTTTACAACCCCGGAGAACTGTTATTTGTGCCTTTTGTTACATGTCTGTTGTTAAAATGTATCTGTTGTTGTAAGTTTTCTACCACTGGACGATGCACGAGTTAGACACACATACATAATATACACCCCTCCATGTTATACAGAGCGAAAGGCATATATTCGGTCTAGCGCCGCTATATATATATATCTACCAAGTATACAATAATTGAACTGTAGATAAAACAATGACTTTTGATAATCTTTACTGATATTTTAGGAACCAGTCAATAATAGACTAAAGTTTATTATCAAACATGGTTGGTTTCAGATGATATTGTGGATGTTTTTAACGATATGCAGCTGGATGGTATTTTAATATTGGTCACTTTGTAGTTACAAAAAGGCCTCAAACATTTTAATATAAAATATATAGATAATTAGAGCGTGTCAAGTCAGGTGGCATTAAAAGAATTGGCAACATACAGCAGGTTTGGTTGAAGCTTTTGTATTATTTATTCATGAAAGGTTTCTTTAATGATTTGAAATATCTTCTCACATGGGAAGCTTACATGTAGAATGTTAAAGAAAAGAGTCAGTGTCGTTACTCTGTCATGCGATATGACTTAATAAATAGTAAAAACTGTTTTTATGGGATATATTCTGCTTACGCTTAAAAGTGGAAGCATGACCTTTTTTAAGACTTGTTTATCGTTGAATTATATGATCTGAATCGATAAAAATCGATAAGTAAGAAAACTAATTACAGAATCCTAAACTAAAAGAATGTCTACTGAAAAAAGAAATAAGGGTTGTTCAGAGTGGCTAATGGCTGTCGTAAATGAGTTAGAAATCATCTCGAAATGTTTTCAATTAATGCAGTAATACCGATGAGAAAGATTTGAACATAAAATGCACCGACAAAGGAAAATTACCACTTGTTATCAAATGAGTCGTTTATAATACGTATTGCATTTAGGTATTAAGTTATCCCAAAATTGTTGATATGCCGAGAAAATACTTTCGAAAAAAAAAATAGGCAAAGACTCAAACCACTCGCTGTAGAATTTGGATGGGGAATCTCTGAATAACAGAAAATAATCCTATATGCATCTCTGAAAATCGGGTTTGTGGGTTTCTCCAACCTTCCTAAATACTTACCGAATCTAATAATACTAATCCAATAGCGACAATCGCATATGTGCATATTCTCAATTTCTTATATTAGTCATTTCCACTCGTTTCCGTTCATACAGTCCTTTCCTTTATTCTTACTTGTTCAAACGATTTTTCGTTACTACATTTTTTTTATTGAATGCCTATCTTATACAATTTTGTTTTGCCTTTTGCAAACATTCTGTTTTATTTTACAAGTAATTTTATTTTTCCTATGAGAAAGGGCATGGCCGCCAGCATTCCATACAATACTCATAAGTTACTACCAATATTCTTTCAGTCGAAAATTAAACTTGACGTGTTAACTTATTTTGTCATAACGAAAAATTCTTTCAACTTAATTTCTAGTACAATTTATCCTTAGTTTATGTAAATTAGTTTAAAAATCAGTAACTTCTCATTAACATTCATGGTTAAATAAACAGATGGGAAGAAATTTAGTTTACTTGCAAAATAATTGTCCGGTCTGAACTATTTTAGCGTGTACTGTTAAACAACTGTTAATTTGGCTTAATTTGATAAACATATAGATATACGTCTGTCATGGTCGCAGAATTGCTTGATATTTAAACTCTATTTATATGCCAAACAAGATGTATTGTCACTTGAAAGTAAGGGGCCATGTCTGACATGTGATTATTGGGAGTTGAGAAGCAAGATGTCTTTTCACATTGTGTTGAAACTTTTGAATTCAAATAGAATCAGAAAAGCAACAAACAGGGAAGAAATTCCGAATCCAAGACTCGCATCTCACCTGATCTATTGCATTTCACTCATGGGAAAGGTATGAATCACACTTCTCCATCTGTGGCACAATGTCAACGTGTGTTCACTTAATTGTATATAATGGACTGCTTATAAGGAGAATTATGTTTCACTCAGCAACAAATAATCTGTGTTTTTGTGGGGGGGGGGGTTATATACCGTAAGACAGACGAAACAAACTTTATATCATATGTATATTGCATGGATATTACAACGTGTCTATTTTGTATTGAAATACCTTCATGGTTGTTGTTGTTCTTGTTGTGGGACTAGTAATAACTTTCGATGCCTCTCTCGGATAAAGGTAAAAAATTAAACAAACATGTTAATATTGGCAATTTGTGTATTGAGAATCAAGCCAAAAGTCGACTGAAGCATTTTGTAGATAAAATATAAATCTATACTAGTGTCCATAACTAAATAAACATGTTGCGTTTTTTAAGACGCCACGTAAACTTGTGGCGTGATTCTATTAAATCGCATTGTAGTTAGGAGTTGATATTTTATCATTTTATTGTGTGTTTTATAGAAAAGAAGTACTTAAAATGTCATGATTATAGATTAAGCTATTGTTAAGATAAGGCATGCACCCATGTTATAAGTTTTCCGGGTTAGAAACAAACTATTGTATAACGAATTCAAACAAATTACCTTAAAAAGGAAAACAACTAGGTAACAAAACTTAATATAGCAAAACCTATTTCCCTCAAATATACCAATGATGGGATCGGTAATAAAATTCAGTCTTAAGTGTAACTCGATTATGTTTAGTACAAATCAACTTCGGCTTGCTAAGATTTACCCATGATTTCCCAAGAGTCTTAGTTTTGTCGTCATTGTATATCATGTGGGGACACTTTAGTGATCGTCTCGATTTTTATCTGTGAGTGTATTTTAAAGACAATATTTATCAAAACAATTCCTAAAATATTCCTGATAGAATCAGTTGAATCTAGGTGAGCCTCTAACGCAATGATACACGTTTGAAGAACATTTGAAGCATATCATTGTGTTACATATTAGAAAGGCAACGGCGAAGTTTTGCTAGTCGACGATTGTCATGATCGTTGTAATATTTGTAAAAATAGAATGTTATCGTAGCAAAAGAAATATTTGCAGACAAAATTATTTATGTTAAAATGTTTTAAGATTAAAGAATGTCAGAAACAAACAACTTAAAACGTTGTCCTCTAGAGCCTGACGTAGAGGTCATTTGAAAATGATGTGGGATTAGGTAGAGCTTGGAAATCAGGAGTGGGAGAGAATGGATCGAGTCGAATGGTGATCACTCCCTCTAGAGGGGATCAGAATGCGGGAGTCTATGACCAGTGGAAGCTTTCCAATGAGGAAACATCGGTAATAAAAACTGGTGGAAAGACAACTCGAGATTTGTTGATTTATTTGGATGAATCTTTTTTGCATGTATGTTTCTCCGATTGGTTCGATGTTACAACCCCGGAGAACTGTTATTTGTGCCTTTTGTTACATGTCTGTTGTTAAAATGTATCTGTTGTTGTAAGTTTTCTACCACTGGACGATGCACGAGTTAGACACACATACATAATATACACCCCTCCATGTTATACAGAGCGAAAGGCACATATTCGGTCTAGCGCCGTTATATATATATATATATATATATATATATATATATATATATATATATATATATATATATATATATATATATATATATATACCAAGTATACAATAATTGAACTGTAAATAAAACAATGACTTTTGATAATCTTTACTGATATTTTAGGAACAAGTCAATAATAGACTAAATTTTATTATCAAATATGGTTGGGTTTCAGATGATATTGTGGATGTTTTTAACGATATACAGCTGGATGGTATTTTAATATTGGTCACTTTGTAGTTACAAAAATGCCTCAAACATTTTAATATAAAATATATAGATAATTAGAGCGTGTCAAGTCAGGTGGCATTAAAAGAATTGGCAACATACAGCAGGTTTGGTTGAAGCTTTTGTATTATTTATTCATGAAAGGTTTCTTTAATGATTTGAAATATCTTCTCACATGGGAAGCTTACATGTAAAATGTTAAAGAAACGAGTCAGTGTCGTTACTCTGTCATGCGATATGACTTAATAAATAGTAAAAACTGTTTTTATGGGATATATTCTGCTTACGCTTAAAAGTGGAAGCATGACCTTTTTTAAGACTTGTTTATCGTTGAATTTTAGGTGATATTGTGCCGGATCTGTCTAAAAAGAATCCTTATATAGGATCTGAATCGATAAAAATTGATAAGTAAGAAAACTAATTACAGAATCCTAAACTAAAAGAATGTCTACTGAAAAAGAAATAAGGGTTGTTCAGAGTGGCTAATGGCTGTCGTAAATGAGTTAGAAATCATCTCGAAATGTTTTCAATTAATGCAGTAATACCGATGAGAAAGATTTGAACATAAAATGCACCGACAAAGGAAAATTACCACTTGTTATCAAATGAGTCGTTTATAATACGTATTGCATTTAGGTATTAAGTTATCCCAAAATTGTTAATATGCCGAGAAAATACTTTCGAAAAAAAAATAGGCAAAGACTCAAACCACTCGCTGTAGAATTTGGATGGGGAATCTCTAAATAACAGAAAATAATCCTATATGCATCTCTGAAAATCGGGTTTGTGGGTTTCTCCAACCTTCCTAAATACTTACCGAATCTAATAATACTAATCCAATAGCGACAATCGCATATGTGCATATTCTCAATTTCTTATATTAGTCATTTCCACTCGTTTCCGTTCATACAGTCCTTTCCTTTATTCTTACTTGTTCAAACGATTTTTCGTTACTACATTTTTTTTATTGAATGCCTATCTTAGCATCACTTATTTAAATATGTATTTTATATTGTACAACTCTAATCACATTGTAACTATCAGGGTAATATATTAATCTATTGTGTAGAAAACTATATGCGTTATGGTTAAAATAGAATAAAATAGTCTTATTAGTTTGCTATTTGATTTGCATATGCGTTTACAGTAAGTACAAATATACTATGTAAATTGGCTAAAACGGGGATTTTTTTTTCAGGAAAACATTAACACTTATTAGAGAGTGATTGAATCAATACACAATTAGAAGGCTGAGAGTAATAGCCAGTTACGTGACCGATGTGTGATTGTTCAATTAATTACCATTTATTAAGAAATATATTAATAATGCATTTTGTGTTATTAAAGTATAGCAGAACAATTCCATAGGAAAATGTTTATAAAATAATTTTAATATAAGAAGTGCTGGCAAGAATTGATTACGTTCTAAGACTACAAGTATTTTATGATGTAGTTGTCTGATCTGACGTGGTTAAACCCAAAGATGAATAATTTGCAAAAGAACATACACATGCGCACACGTAGGTAGTTTTGATGCTATGGATGCACAAATGGTAATGTAAAGCCGTTTTAAAGCAATCATGTGGTTTGGTTTGGTTTGGTTTATTGTTTTGGCGTTGTGTAAAATACAAATATAATATAATTTGTACTCAATTCATTATAAACGATTAATTGAATATACTTTATTTTTCCTATAAGAGGAAAATTGGAGTTTCATAAATTTCTCGTGAGTTTACTTAGAATCTGCATTGTTAGAACTAAATTTAGTCAAAGTAACATTAAAATCTTAAATGGTTAGCAGGAAGGTCTATAACATTTCTACAGATGATCATAACGAGACAGGAAACAGACAAAAGAACTGATAGTTTGTATTAAAGCCGTGTAATTATAAATTGTTATCAACAAGACTTCTATTATCAATACTTACTATAAGTGGTATTTTAATATATTTGTTCTTTAAACAAGTTCGAATATTGTAGGGGTGTAGTCGTCTTAAAAGCACGCACATAATAGATTCAATATTTGACGGCATTTTTGATGAGGCATTTCGACAATTGTTCGTTGTTCAAAATGTTTTGAGTGTTAAACTGAAGAAAGCTGCAGGTACAAAGAAGAAATCTGAAAAGTTATTATTATTATTATTATTATTATTATTATTATTATTATTATTATTATTATCATTATTATGACTATTATTATTATTATTATTATTATTATTATTATTATTATTATTATTATTATTATGATCGATGATCAAACGTTTTATCATATCGTGAAATCAGCTCAATGCAAATATTAAAAAAATATAGTAATTCGAGTTTGAATCTTTACACAGACGGTAAGGAAAGAAACCGACGACCAATCACATGGTTTCTGAATAAATGCAATTTATTTAAATAATAAAGGGAATAAATAGTAGCATGAAATCAGCAGAATTTATTTGTACAAAATGAATGGAAGCGTGTATGCGTAATACTTTTATAACAAAAACTTGAGCTGAATTGTTTGTTTGTTGTTCCATTGTCCCCTTTATATTCATACATACACACATACATACATAATACACACACACACACACACATATATATATATATATATATATATATATATAGCGAGAAAGAGACAGACATATAAACTGACAGACAGGCAGAATAATAGATAGATATGCCTCTGTCACATATAGTCTTTTGTTTTCTTCGCATTAATATTTACTCTAATGGGAGTTCTGTTCATCTTGTATTTACTTACAAATAAGTGATTTCTTCGTGCCGTTCTATTATTTTAACTGTTATCATGTACATTCCTTCATATAAGGGATAGATGTAAGACATTTTCCCTGGGAATTAAGTTTATCTGGGATGAATCAGTAAGTTGAAGTCTTTCTTCGGCCGATTTCGGAATTGCTGATATTCTGTTGTTGTTGTTGTTGTTGTTGTTGTTGTCGATTGCCTTCTTAGCTTTGTTGATATTCTGTCCAAGTTATAGTTCCTATTTACTTACCTCCACACGAGGGAAGAGTTAAACACAAGGTCAGTTTTTTAATGTGTGAAACATCCAGCTACCCGAAAAGGGGTACTCTGGATAAGAACAAATATAAAAATGTTCTCAATCATAAAAATTTCTTCTTCACTAATCGAGGAGAAAAAAGGTGAAGTGTAGTATTGTTGTGTAGTAGGAGTTCATATTTAAAGATTGCGCATTCATATTGGGGCACACATATAACGAGACTCATGTAACACAGACATAACGATAATGATGATGAGGGAGAGAAGACATTTATATATCAGACAGGGGATTGTTCTTCTTAACACATATTGAGGAGAGGAGATACATAATTTTTGACGAGTTACACATTGTTCATTATAAGATGATAAACACAATTACCTTTCGTTCATGATGTAGGATGACACAAGACAACAGTTACAACATAATGATGACTTCTTTATTCATCTGATCGACCGGTCGATTGACGTCAGGAATCCAAATTTGGATCTACATAGTATGAATGTTCTCCCGTCGCTTCCGCTCTCTGGTTCTCTTGCTGACTGACTTTTTATTTTATTAAAATCCGAACCCATAATATAGAGAAATGTGCTTTGTCTATGACGTCAGAAGTGTGTTTTCCAAACGTGACTAATTTCACGTGGCTTTACATATGTTTGTCCAACACACTTTTGACAACAAAAGAATCTTCCATTCTAATCTAACCTATTTTAAACGACATAATTTAATTTGAATTTTCCATTCTTGTAGCTGACATTTTTAATATTCCGATTTCTAAAAGAATTAACAATAGACTTAACTTCTAACATTCCATTTCTTAACTTTGCCTACAGTGTTCGATTCTAGGCTTATCCTAATCTTAATTTTACTTATCTAATATTCTTCTTATTTACATGGAAAGGGGCAGCCCTTTTCCATGTAACAGTATCAGAACAGATACTACACTTTGTTCCTGGCCAAAAGGCAAAGTACTAAGTGTTAAAATTCCTTGATGTACTCCGGAACTAGAATCAGAGTTCACCGTGCATTTTATTTGGGGATTTCTATTGTTTTTCTTTGTGTTCTTTTTTACTTTTTTATTTTTTGAGATGCGACAACTATGGTTCTTTTGATATGTTTGATAATCAAACATTTATACTGAAATTGAAAGAATTTTACCGAACGTAATGTGCTTGGCGTAGCTAAGTAAAGAAAAATAAGTGGATATATAGAAAAATAGTTTTAATTGCAACATACATGTATGTTTATTTTGTTTTAATTATTTATTTATATTTTTTCTCATTAGATTAAGTTAAGAAAGTCAAATGTAATATAAAATAATATGTAAAAATTTTCAGCATTTATTTCAACAGTGGTCAATATGGAAATAGAATTAGTAGTAGTATGAATATTATATATATATATATATATATATATATATATAGTAAGTTTTGAAAATATATATGGCAAATAAGTTACAAGGAAATTTCTGCGTTTCTATACTCGTGAGGATTCGTCAGAATAACGAATCCTCGCGAGTAAAAATCGCGGAAAATTTTGTGTAGCTTTATTGCCGTCTATATTTATGAAACGTTTTTTATTACATTTTCACCCCATACAAGGCAAATTGCCACTTTGGTGTAGGGGGCTACTATCAGGGGCAACAACTATTGGGGTACTATGTAGGGATTTGGGCAGCAAGATGTCGGTTCACGTTACACTTGAACTTCTGCACGCCAGTACTGTTGGGGAAGCAGGGACCTGGAATGGAATTCCAAAGTCTAGCAGTTCTGGGGAAGAAACTATTGGAGTAGAAAGATCTTTTACATCTAGGGATCTCTACAGTGTGGGGGTGGGATTAAGCAGCCTGTCAGGTTTGTCGAGTGTGCTCACGTCGTGGGGGTACAAGTGATTGCAGTTCGTCAGAGCATTCACAACTAAAATACTTGTAGAACAGGCAGAGGGGTGCAACATTTCGTCGATGGGACAGAGGCTGAAGCTTAGATGCCAGTTCAGGGCCTATCAGGTTTGCGACTCTCTTTTGAACCTTACTACACACACACACACACACACACACACACATATATATATATATATATATATATATATATAGTCATCCACATAGAGTACTGTTTCGCTGTTCACAGCTCATCAACGCGGCTAGACAGACAACTGCTTCAAGCTAGGACCGAAAACTGACCGACTAAATGACAGTCAAGGCTTCTCACCATATATATATATATATATATATATATATATATATATATATATATAGTGGCTTCCTCCAATCTTAACAGACTATAGATATCCACTGCAGGGGTTCCTGCGCGTGAAATTTTTGTGGCAAGAGTGGCGCAATTTTCAACCACATGTCTCCTGAATCGACATTGTAAAATACGAGTGGCAAATGGAGTTCGAGACGACTGGAAACAATGGCGAGATAAGCGGAAAGCACATACAGCGCGTAGAATTTCCAAATGGTCTCCCATCTGATACTAACCATGTTCAACTTCGGTTATTTGACGAGAACTAGTGTGTCAACGTGATTATGCCGTCTATATATATGTGTGTGTGTGTGTGTGTGTGTGTGTGTGTGTGTGTGTGTGTGTGTGTGTGTGTGTGTGTGTGTGTGTGTGTGTGTGTGTGTGTGTGTGTGTGAGAAAAAAATTTAAAACTGCAAGTTAAAATTTACAAAAAGAATTTCCATCACTTCAGCTGGATTGAAAATTTTCCAACTGAGCTAATTATATTCAACTGGATTTGACTTTAGATTTGATTCTTTCTACAGAATCTGCATGCAAGCTGCAATGTTATTCCCGGTTTGTTTTTAGTATTTTTTTACATTTCCTACGAGATTTTTTCACTCGTCATTTTTAAAAGACATGCACATATTTGCAATTTATGACTATAATAAATTGCGGTTTCATTTAATGCTAGTTAACTCTAGCATGGCTATAATTATAATTTGATAATCTCTTTCTGTCCCTTTATGATAAGAATTATAAGAAGAGTATTCTTTGAAACTCCGCGCAATAAGGACTTTGAAAATTGATTTTTAGTATATTCAATCGAACAATAAATTTGATTGTGAATTTCAGCTTACAGTTTTAATTTTTTTTTCTCATATAATAAGCTCTACTCTCTATTATGTGTGCATTGAGCTTTTTTATTTGGTTGGGATTAAACTATCTTTATATAAATACTGGTATTTATATTAGATTGAAGCTTATCATTGCTATTATCAGGTGAACACTGCATCTTTTTTATTTCATTATATCTATATCTCTATATACACACTATCGCTATACACACACATACATACATATATACACACATATATATATATATAATCAAATAAAAACAAATTATAAAACGTATTAAATGAAATAACAAAAACAAACTATTTTATGGAAATTGATAAATAATCAACAATAAAGCAAAGAAAAGATAGTCTTCTTATGTCAAGACATGGCGATCATTATACACACACACACACACACACACACACACACACACACACACACATATATATATATATATATATATATATATATATATATATATAGGCATATGGCAATTAAAGTAGACAGAGTTGTATATGTTTTATTCATACAGGAAATTATCAATCAGATAGAATTTAGCTGTGGATTCCCGGCGGGGATGAAACATAAGGGCCTATCTGTAGCTTAATTGCCATAGATATATTTTAAACAGTGAATGGCCGTGTCATGGCAGTACAATAAATTCCTGGAATAGAACAATTTTGCACCACTTTAATATGACCTTTCAAAGATAAAATCATACAAGATGGAATAGACTTCATAAGAAATTTAAAGCGAGGTAATTCTGCTTAATCGGTGTTTAATGTAAATTTCATATATTGGAATTTTCAAATGCGAGGTGGTACTTTGGTTCCTGAAACTATTTTAAATTTTACAAATAAACTTAAACGTAACTAATCAGTAAAACTAAAAGGGCGACAGGCACGAAAAAATATAAGTATTGAATTAACCACTTTGATCCACTTAAAGTGTGAAGAGGCAAAATCTCTTTTAAATGAATACTGAAATTTAAAAACTATCTCAAACCATCTATCTACGCAATAAGCCAGATTTAGATAGATAGATAGATAGATAGATAAATAGATAGATAGACAGACAGACAGACAGGCGGGCATTTAAATAAATAAATAAATATATAAGAAAAGATAGGGATGCTACCTAATAGGTATGTGCTTATGAAGGAATAATCAAGAATGAACAAAAATACACATAAAATGTATGTAAAGATGGAACATTTAAATATATGGATTACTATATATCTGTCTGTCTAGCTCTCTCTCTCACTCTCTCTCTCTCTCTCTCTCTCTCTCTCTACATATATATATATATGTATATATAGAGAGAGACAGAGAGAGAGAAAGAGATAGATAGATAGATAGATAGATAGATAAATCACATAAATAAGCCAATAAGCAGCGAAGCAAAACCAACGTATCCCCACAGGAAGCAAGATAAAGCATAAAAGAGATATCCTTCTATACCTCTTTGTTGTTAGCTGGTTTCACTATGTGGGTAGACATTTAATGGGGGTGTCATTTAGTATTTATTGTTAAATAAATTTGATAACAAACCGTATGTGTAGAATCACATTACAGATGCTCTATTTCGCCTTTGACTCACTGTCTAGGGAAAAATTACGTTTTAGCTTCCGGTTGTCAAAATAATGAATACTTGAAGTAAAAAAAGAAAACAAGAGTAAGTAGCTCACGATCCGTTGGCCAAGTCCAATCGGTTAACTATTTTGACCAGCTCTGCAAGCAAATAAGAATATTTAGCGCAAGGAACGTTATAAATGTAGTGATTTACTTTGAAAGAATGTTGTTGTTGTTGGCGATCCTTAGATTGTTCATGATTAAGAATATTATTTTATAAACTAGCCTACTCCTGTCCCGGCGTTGCTCGAGAAATTAGAATATATAGAGAAATTTTATGATTTAAATTTAACTATTTAATATTATTACTACTAATAAGGATGATAATAAGAATAAAACTAACAATAATACGTCAGGATAACTGGGCAAATGATGTGACTTGCTGTTGAGTTAACTTTGTGTAATGTTTTTTTATTAGTAAATTCTGTCTGATCTTTTAGCATTATTCTTTCAAATACTTATTTGTTTCATGATTTTGATTGTGTGTTGATTTTCCAAATTTAAATGATCAGTTCATGTCCATCTTAACAAATTAGGATTACCGATTTTTAGCTATGATTGAACGTTACCATTAAAGCTAAGCCCTGTTGTAATGTATTGTCTTTGTTTCTCTGTTGGCTCAGATGTTTTTGTTTGTGACACATAGGGTATCGTTAAAGTCATGAGAAAGTACCACTACTACTACTACTACTACTACTACTACTAATAATAATAATAATAATAATAATAATAATAACATTAATAATAATAATTGTGTTGGTTGTTTCAATTTCAGAAATACCAAAATAATACTTATCAAACACAGGACATTAAAAATAACTAATCTAAAATAAAACCATGGAGAATGAAATGGACAACAAAGGAGAATAGGCTGGTATTACAGAGGAGGCAATAGAAAATGGATGAAAGAGTTATGGGACATGTCTACGGATTGCCATACAAAAGAACAAAAATCGTGGACCTATCAGAATTTATTCTAAAGAAAGTTTGTTTTTCAAATCTAAAACTAATGGAAATTCAAACTAATGGAAATATAAGCAATGGAACAGACGAAGAAACGCTCCTCAGTGGAACCTCACACATTGAACATTCACACGTAGAAGACCAGCAGACGCTGCAAATTTGGATATTGGGATCTATAAAACAGCAGATCTGAGAATGAAGCAGTTAAAGTAGAAAATATAATACAACTTATGAACAATGAAAAAGAACATCCCATCCATAAGGAACCATGAGTGGAATAAATTAAAATCAGAAAAACTCTCTTCCTGATCCACATTAATGATCTTCTAAATCACGTTCTTAGATCATTCGTAGACATTTTTGCTGACGACATTACCATCTATGGCAGTACATCAAAAGCCGTAAACAACCAAGTTCTCTCTGATTCTCTCTCCTCTGATCTTGAATATTGGTACAATGGAGGAAAAGTGGCTGGTTACTTTTAATGCATTTAAAACCAAGTTTCTATCTTTACATCATCAAAGTTCTGATCCCTATCTGGCATCAAATGAAATGAACGGCTCTCCTATTGGGGAGGCTCCATCTTTTGACACGCTTCTGGCCTTGATCTTTACTCCTGATCTCAAATGGAATACGTACATCAAATCCGTTACTAAGGTCGTTGGAAAAATGGTGGGATCCTTCTATTGAGCCAGTAGATATCTACCTGCTGATGCAATTCTCTACCTAGCCAGGTACGACCAAGAATAGAGTATTGCTCTCACATCTGGGCAGGAGCTGTCAGGAAGACTTTATTCTGCCTTGACAGAATTCAGAATAGACTTCGTAGGCCTGTAGAGGATGTCCTTTTCTCTTCCCTGCAACCTATTTCTCACAAAAGAGACGTTGCTGTCTCTATTTTATCGTTATTTTCATGGAAAGTGTTCGCCTGAACTCCAATCGATGCTCCCCTTCACTAAACATTCACGAGAAAAACTCGTTTGGCTAAAAACACTATTAATAAGTTACCCCACTCTTTATTTGTGCCTAAACCTAAGCATAGATTCCATCAATAAAGCTTCTTTCTTAGAACTGCACACCTGTGGAACTCTCTTCCGTTTACTTGCTTTCCAGCTGACTACAATATGGCCGTCTTCAAATCCAATGTAAACACTCTTGAAGAGCTGTTCCCTTTAAGTAATCCAATTTACCAAATTTGCACTTCTAACGATTATTATGATATTGTCCTTTTGACCACTGTACATTCTTATGCTCGAGTGGCCTTTGGGCCTTGATAAGTGGTGATTCATTTTGCATCATGGAGGCATCGGCTAAGACGTCAGATTTTTTCACTTTCTTTTCCGCCTTCGCGTCATGGGTTCGAGTCGGCCTGCCTACTACCACTTTTTTTAAGCTTCTCTTCACTCTGGCTGCTTACAATATTTTTAACACCTATCTCCACTCACACTTTTTTTTTGTTGTTCAACACATACCGCTAAACACCCGGGCAACGCCGGGCACCCAAGCGTGTCTATAATATAAATCTCACCTGTTTGTTTAAATGTATGTATGTATGTTTGCCTAAAACTTTCGACAGAGACGTCGGAACGTGACAAAACTGGTATGGTTTCGAAACTCGACCCTTCGGATGACAAATATAAAAAAAATGACTTAAAACATTAATTCCTTCACCCTCAACTGAGCAACTTTATACAAGGAGGAGTCGCTTTTTTCGTTGATATTTTCGAAAGTCTTCCCCATCTTTTAGATTGACTAGCCTTAATATAAACTTTTGCCACTTCCTGTTTGGCGATGGGCGCAACGACAAAAACGTCACTTATTTTCCAGGTTCTTTTCCCTCTTCGCGTAACGGGTTCTAGCCTTCTTGCCTACCACCATTTTTTTTATTCAACACGCACCTCCAAACACCCGGGCAACGACGGGCACTCAGACTAGTCTAATATAAAGAGACAATATAAAACAAAACAGAAATTCATGATGAAAAAAACATAACCAGAATCTTCCGTCAAAATATCCAAATGTGATTCAGAATGGAAAATGCTTACTGCTAGGAGTAAGAAGGGACAACTGGAGGCAACGGAAAGTATCGAACGACCCAACTAAGGGAAGATTAGGGCACTAACGAACATTAAACGCACAACTATTTGGGAGTTCTGGAAGCAGATATCATCATATGAACATAAATGAAAAAGACAATTGATAAACAATACTTAAAAACAACAGGAAAACTCTTAAAAACTAAACTATATAATAGAAATCTTATGAAAGGTATAAACGCATGGGCAGTATCACTATTAACATACACTGGACAGTTCATAGTCATAACTAAAGAATAACTCAGACATCAGTAGACCAGGGAAATTATGACTATGCACAATGTATTACACCCAAAGGATAATGCTGACCGACTCTAGGCGTAAAGGAAATGGAAGGTAAGCGGACTGTGTAAATGAAAAAAAAAGAATTAGAAAAATACCTAACGCAGGACAAAGAAAGGCTAATCATCGCAGCAACAAACACTACAAAAATGAACATGACAGAGAACAGGGAGGCAAGGGATAGAACGAGAAAAAAAATTTTAAAACATCTACACGGACGGTTTATAAGGATGACAAAAGATGAGATACACGAAACCCCGGTCAAGTGAGAATGGCAGTACACTGTGAACTATGTAAACATCTGCATTTTGAACATCTAAACAAATGGTAGCGGTACAAATCGGCAGCATTACTTGAAAACGGAAATCACAAATATCTATGGAACATAAACCCAAAAACATATAAACCCATCCCAGCAAGATGGCCGGATGTCATAATAGTTAATAAGAAGGAAAAGTGCTGCCAGATCGTAGATTTTGCCTTTCCAGTAGACCACAGGGAGACGGAGATGGAATTGGCCAAAAGTCGAAATGAATATGAAAAATGAAGAGAGCCAATGTAACACTAATACTCGTAGGAGCACTTGGAAAATCCCGAGAAACTTCGAAAAAGAAATAGGAAAGATTGGAACCAGGAGGACCGCTGAGAAGATACAACGGATAGCAATAATAAAAACGACTGAAATATTAAGGAAAACTCTTGTATGCAGAAACTAATACGCATAAGCTACAAATCCTTACCAGATATATAGAAACTGCAACGAAAGTAAAAGAGAAAGGCAGATGAATACTATATGGAATCAATAGAACTGAAAAAGCATAATTTTAAGTTACCCCCACCACTACCACCACCAAAAAATGTTGTTGTGTCGGCATTAGGTTGTACCACAATAAATAGTCATGAAGAATCAAGGAGGGTGGAAAGACAGAGGAGAAAATGTACAAATCAGACCTATGCTGTATGAGTGCGAAGAGGATCGGGACCTTAGGGAGACTAATTGCCATTGAAATTCCAGTGAAGACCAATATTCAAGGTAAGTGAGAAATCAATGGTAAAGGACTACTGCGGTTACGCAAATTCATTTGCGAATGTTATCGCAATAGGTTGAGAGTACTGGAAATTTGTGAAGACTTCTTGCCACCTAGATTTCAGGGAACACCACAGCTTGTTGACATAGAGAAATATTTGATGATTGGCAGTATGAAAACACCTAATGAGTACAAATAATAATATTAATGCTTGGAAAAGTTGTCTTACGATTGCAAATATGCTTTTTTCATATTGCGGATTTTATTTCCGAAAGTAATTCCTTATTTCAATGTCTAACTATATAGCATTGTTTTGGCTTGTTGGACAAAGGATGTGAAATAGTAAAAACTTATTCCGCTTAAATAAAAAATTCAAAAATATGAATTGCAATAAACCAGGAAAAAGTAATAAGTTTGATTAGTTTGCTCCCTCACAGCTTGCAAAGTCAGGCAGAATTAATCGTTAAAAGTAAATTGTTTAGCCAGTAATCGTGTTAATATAACACATTAATAATAATAATAATAATAATAATAATAATAATAATAATAATAATAATAATAATAATAATTGTCACTCAGATTCCAGTGAAGACTAATTGTTTCTACCAACGAGAAATCAATGGTAAGCGGCAGTTGGGATAACGCAAATTCTTTTGCAAAGGTTATCGAAATAGACGGAGAGTACTGGAAATCTGGGAGACTAGCATAAGTTGTTCTCAAAGAGAAGTCTTTGATGATGGCATGTGTGACTACTCCCAGTGAGTTAATATTAATAATAATAAGAAGAATAAGAAGAATAAGAAGAAGAAGAAGAAGAAGAAGAGATAAGGAAAAGGAAAATGAGAAATAACATCCAGGAAAAGATTACTACTAATATTAATAATACGAAAAACGTAACGAAGAAATGTCTTCTTTCCCTTCAGGCTTGGTTCTTTTATCCGCCTCAAATCTCACCCAGTATCACGGATTTATCACGTTCTGCACATCTTCTTACATAAAACCAGGCACACGTCTTGCGTTTTCTCTTTTTCTTTCCAATTAAATAGAAATTGTCTCCCTTGATGATCCACTAAAACTCAGCAGATATTGTGATATCTTTCATAAGACTTAATCGTCTGTTGATGCAAGCATCACAACGTTATGATAGACTTGCACTTTGTTAACTTGTAAAATAACAGAATATATTTTCGTTGCTAAAATGTGATGATATTGGACTGAGGTGCGTAAAAATTGTGTTACAAACGACTACTCTCATATAAAATAATAATAAAATGTAATTTTCCATTTAAGATCAACTTAGGCTGATGTGTGACGGGGAGGAATTACTTGAGATATAAGAAGCGAAATCAATTAGCCGTTTAGTAATCCGGCGCCAAAGCGAACATACGAGGTTTATACTGTGAAACCTAAATCGAATCGCAGAGCAGATAATGGAATTGATTTTAACCATTTTAAATGATATTCTAATATCAAACACATGACGACAAAAGAGACAAATAACGACTTCTATTGTCATTATTTCTGAGAGGTGTCAATGTCCATGAACTAACTACTTACTACGTTATAAAATAGCGTTGCTACAAAAGGCGTAATTTATGTCGAAAGCTCAACTTTGAAATAGATAAATTTATTTATTTAAAAACATAAACATCTTGAATCAGCACAATAAAACAAGAAAATGATTTTACAAATTTCATCTTTTAATCTGTAATCAATACTATACGAACAGAACTTGAATTCAGATCCAGGCTGACTATTTTTACCTCAAATTTGTACATAAAATCGATAAAACACAATAAAACGATCATTCAATTTTTATAATAGTGGCATGTATCGTCTATATTTCGTTTGGGAAAAGAACAATATTCTTGTCGCATAATAGATTTACGACATTGTTTGAGTTCTTACGATTATGTTTTGATTGAAAAAATGCAAAAACAAAAACATTCTTTTCGTGTCAAAAACGTACCATATATTTTAGAATATTGTACTTGTATGTAATATATCCATGTTATATATTGTTGCCCTGCGTCGATAAGTTCAGATTGAGTCAGTTAGTCTGATTTTAGAGAGCGAGTCATTTAGGTGCATTTTCGATGCAGTCTGGCAGCGAGTGAAAAGTAGTCGGTGTACTTGACGAGTCGCGAAATAAAAGTCAAGGATTAAACAAGCTAGATGCAAGTGTTCATGATGTAGGAAGTTGGATCACGTGTTCAACCCGTTCGTAGGTATTTTCGAGCAGTTTATATCAGGGAGACGAAGAGATAAGATATGTGCCAACGAGTTAGAAATTTTGGGTGAACCTCAGACGCTCCCTTCTATTAACAAACTCATAGTTAGATAAATGATTAATTGTAGTTATATCAGTTCAAAGTAATGTTAAACCGTTTTTATGTTGCACCCTACTTTTAAAAAACACTTTCCATCCAAAAAAAGCCTTTAAACTGATAGCAGTTTTTTGTGTTTTCATGCATGAAGTTTGTTCGTCGCGAGAACAGATCGGCGACAACAAATACATAGGAAGCAAAGCTCGAAGACAAATATATATGTACAAAACTTTGCTCTAATTTTATACTGGCAATAACGCACGGGTACTCGTTTGTTGCTAGCGCTGTTTGTTGCTGGTTTAGGGGAAATGCGGTTGGTATTGTGAAACTTTTACTTCACTATAGATTTTCACGCAGACACTCTTACAGAAGATACCTATTTTCTCTTAAGATTGAATAGTGTCTTTTTAGATAGCCGATATATCGCATAATTTTAAAGTTTATTATATAGTATTATGTTGTAGCTGTTCCGTTTGAATCTGACGATACAAACTAAGGTGTATGTCTTCCTTATTTTGACACGCTTCCAAAATATAACATCACAGCCGTGTGACCTTCTCATCTTTAAAGAAACCTGTTTTCCCATTAGCCTTTTGATTTCTCATTACAAGTGTTCATTCTTTTCCAGTTTCCTCTGGTTTGGGAACAAAAAATAATTCAACGAAATGTGAGACGCCTGCGGAGACATCTTCAATTGCGTTCAATTGTTTCTATGTCCCCATTTTCTTTGACGACACCGTTCTCACGTTTTTCAATAATCAGACACCGATATTCAAGTTGATCTTTCATCTAAGTTTATCTTGCATACAATTAACTTGGCATGGAGTTGATCTTACATTCAAATTGATCTTACATTTAAGTTTATCTTACATTTAATTGATATAGTATGAAGTTGATCTTACATTCAACTTGATCTTATATTTAAGTAATTCTTACCTACTATCACTTGACCTTATACTTCTGGTCCAAATAACCTGCATTTTCTGTAGTTATCCTGAATACTACTCAAGTCTAGTAATATTAGACTCACTGTAATAATCGGTGTATAGGCTTAGAACATAAAATATAGATGTGATCTAAATAAGTGTAATTAAGAAAGCACTTCTTAAACTGTGAGTTTCAAGAAAAAACAAAATCATAAGAAACAAAAGAGAAAAATACTTATATAACATTGATAATATATATATATATATAGTTTTTTTTAATATAACATTGAAAAGATATATATATATATATATATATATGTATATATACATATATATATCTTATTAATATTATATTAAATATATATATATTTAATATAACATTGATAAGCTATATATATATATGTATATATATATATATATATATATATATATATGCTGATTGTCACTTCTTGACAGAAGACGACCACCTTTCCCTTGCTTTATTGTTGATTACTCATTCATTTTCATGTATTTTTGAATTTTTTTTTAATTATATACACATATATACACCTATACACACATGCATATATACATGTGGAGATGTGATCAAGATGTATCAATTCCTATTTTCTGTGGGAACGAAGATGGCTCTTCAGACCATCCCTGCTCTTACACAGTCTGTTGCAAAGGTCACACGTAAGCTGAGATTGAGAGATGCCAACTGGTGCTGCTCTACTGTAGACGTTCATATGACGCTTCAGGCCTCCACTCGATTTACAGACCACAGAGCAAACAGAATATCTGTGCCCTGCAATGTTTTTCCCATCAAAGAAAGATTGATCTCCATGTGAACGCTTGTGGCTAGCTAGGCCAGCTCCGGATAAAGTCATATATATATATGGGGATGTGGCTCATGATTTCGTATTATGAGATAGGGTAGGTTTGGTAATTTTTAAATGATTTTTGATGAACTGCATTATTTTTTATTATTTGGAATATTCTTCTTATCTGCAATTAGATATACCCTCCAACTTTCTTCTATGCGTTTTTTTTTTACGATTTGAGAATATTGCAGGCGAACTTGAGATTCTTTATTCCTAACTCTGGAATCTGAATGAAATCTCCAAATAACTCCTTATTTATAATGTAATGAAAGTAATAAAAACTATAAGAATAGATTTTTTTATATAAAATTAAATTTAGGTAACAGAATTCGATTTATCAGGGCGTTCACCCTAATAACACAACTACATTTTTTTAAAAATTTAATTTTTGCATTACATTTCACTTTCGGCAATTGGACGATCTTTTTTTAGTAAACGGGTTTGAAAAGTGATGACATGTTCAAATGATTTAACATAATATGAAGAGTTAATAAATAAATTATGGATTAAGTAATTCTCTCAGAGGTGTTGTAAACGTTAATTGAAACTCTAAGTACACCGACGATGACATAGTAGCAACATCTCTGTTAGTTGTTCCGTATTTTAAGCGAGTACGTTTGTATTCAGTTTAGTACAGGTTAAGCATAAAAAATAAGTTTGAGACAACTGTAGCATAAAAGTGTAGCATTTTATCAGTCAAAGGTGAGTATCCATCAGAGCAAAACTTCTAATTCGAAAAGGCATAAGTTAATTAAGGCGCCCTCAAAAGAAATGCTGAGTAGAGAAGAGGTTGATTTTTTTAACAGGGAAAATATGACCTTTTGGGTACATCTGATTTTACGTTGAACTGACATTTTGTCATACCTTGTTCTCTTGCAGGGGACAGGTAAATAATGTTTCTTCATTATCTCTCAGAAGGGGAAATAGGTAAATATATGTATACAGAGAGAAAGAATGAGAGGTTGGAGATAAAATGGGAGAAAGATAGGAGAGGGAGAGAGAGAGATGAAAGAGAGAGGGGCGAGGCAAGAGGCGTATCTGTGAAAAAGCTTAAAGAAAAGAAAGGATGGTTGGATATATCCGACTTTTTATATCACTTTGCTTTTTCCTGGCCCTGTCGCTCTTGTTTCTAAAATCGTTCACGTGCAATAACAATCTTGCTGGTAAGGATAGGCATGATGTGAGCCATGTGACATCTCCTTGATCCTCCGACCGTAGCATCATTCTCTAGATTACATTTTCGTAAAAGCCATTTCACAGCACCTTGTATTCGGTCTTAATATGATAAAAGCGCATCATTCAACTATAATTCTTCGAGCTACCTACCTACTCACTTACCTGCATATATATATATATATATATATATATATGTATATATATATATATATATATATATATATATATATATATATATAAGCCTGTACACTTTGTCTAATTGGCTTTTGTCATTAGATGATTGATCCTGTCCTTTCTTCCTAAACCTTTTTTGCCTTGCGCGCTTTACTTCTTAGAGTGTAACTATAACTAGCTAAAATGCTTATAAACTATATAGTCATATTTTATATAGTCATATAAAATGACTATATAATAACTAGCAGAGCTATCTGGCGTTGTCTGGGAGTATAGATAAGAAAAACGAGTGTTTTAAACAATGCGTAATATCTTTCTTTTTGCTCCCTTCTCTGTTTTTTTTTTCTTCCCAATTGAAAATAAGAGAACTGACCGATTGATCGTTTGACCTAAACTCGCCGTTGATTTTTTTAGTATCTACCAGTAGGAATTAGAAAAAAATATGAATATTATAGCATATTTTAGCATACCCAGGGCGGAGTCAAATTGACTCCAACTATGTAACCCATGTAAATATAACTTGAGTAGTTTTTGATATGTTGGGATATACATACACTTAGAGAATTATGACTTTCCGTTTCATACTATACTTTGAAAGGGTAAAAAAACAAAATGTACTGATTTGTTGAGCAATATCACATGATTTGAGAGGAAAGAAGGATTGACATAATCATAAATTAGCTATTCAGTTGGTGTTAAGCAGCGATGACGTACGGAGACCTGCCTTGATCTGTTGGCTTTGGGGCTGCAAATAAATTGAAAAATGAGGTTTCCACGAGTTTATGGGGCAAGTAACAACCTCAACTACGGTAATTATTTTGCAGAATAAGTAAATTGATGTTACGAATATTCAACGTGTCAGTTTTTTGTCAATTACTAAAAAGGCAGCATGGAAGAATGTAAGATGACATATTTTTCTACGAAAGTCCACGTGACAAATAAAATCATAACAGGAAGAATGCATATAACGCTAAATATTTACTAAGACGAGTATAGTGCGTAAAATACCTATAATAATAAAAAAAAAATCCCCGCCCTTTATTGGTTCGAGACACAATACGTAAATAGTATTAAAATTAGAGAAAACCACATCTTTATGGCGGATTTGAATTATATATATATATATATATATATATATATATATATGATGGACTCTCCCGTCGCTTTCGACGTATGAGGTTCGGACAACCCATATTTCTAAAACTCATTTATGCTTTTGCCTCTGATGACTTTTTAGTCCAGCAAGGGACTTGCAAACAAGGCCACAATTAGAACATGCATGTGGATTTAACGCTGCAGACATTGGTGCAGCTGCTAGTCGTTTTGCTCTTACTCTGTTTTCTTTCAGTTGCCTTAAGCTTTCAGATTGAAACATCTGGAGACCTTCAAAACACCTTGATCTCCATCCTTTTCGGTCATTCAAGAGTCCTGTATGGTATGTTCACTGCAGACAAGTTACTCTGTAACTTGTCCTTGTACCTAAGCCAAGGACGTCCGACAATTCTTTTACCACCCTCAAATTGACTGTACATCGCAATTTTTGGAATTCTGCTATCGGGCATCCTCAATACATGACCAGCCCACCGCAATTGCGATTGAATAAGGAATGATTAAATGCCAGATATTTTGCATTTTGTGAATAATTCGGCATTTGATACCTTGTCGCGGAGGCTAAGACCACATATGGAGCGTAGACAGCTTTTGTGGAAAACGTCCAGCTGATTAATGTGATGTCTGTATGGGGTCCATGACTCAGATCCATAAAGAAGAATGGAAAGAACAACAGCACGGTAGACAAGGATTTTTGTGTCTAGTCGAATACCCCTTTCGTTCCATAAGCGATGGCGAAGATTTTCAAAGGCAGAAGTGGCCTTAGCAATCCTGTTGATAATTTCATTATCAAGAGAACCGCCCTGGTTCACCTTGCTACCAAGGTAAGTAAAGGACTTGACATAATTGATATCATGACCGTTGACTTTCAGCTTGCGCGCAGGAAATATATACTCTGGTGGATTTTGCTTTACGCCTTCAACTTGTTTTGGAGTAGGGTGTGGCTGATGCACTACCTCAGTCTTCCTTATGCTAATTGTCAGGCCAAAGGCTTGCACGTGGCTGAAAATCGATCAAGAAGAACCTGGGCTTCTTCAAAGGATGTGGCTACCAGTGCGGCATCGTCAGCGAAGAGCAAGTCGAAAATAATTTCGGTGCGAAGAAGAGTCTTGGCCTTAAACCGTTGATGGTTAAATAAGCCACCGGATGACCGAAATTGAAACTTGACACTAGTGTCCAAATCATCAAATGCATGTTTCAGCATTAGTGAAAAGAAGAGCGCAAAGAGGACTGGCGCCATTACACATCCCTGTTTGGTCCCATTCGTATCATCAAATGGATCAGACATCATACCATCTGAGACAACATTGGCCTTCATCCCCTCATGAAAGGAAATGATCACGTTCAGCAAGTTTTCTGGAATACCAAGCCTTATTAAACCTTGCCAAAGAGCATCGCGATTCACAGTGTCGAAGGCCTTCGTCAGGTCAACAAACACCATATACAATTCCTGATTTTTCTCACGGACCTTTTCTGCCACCTGGCGTAAGGAAAATGCAAGGCCACACTCCTTTTTATCGACCAAGTGTTGGCCGATGGACGATTCTATCAATTGAGACTTTCTGGTGGTAGGTTGATGGTCTCGGATAAAGCGGGGAACATGTTGGGCGATTCTGACCTGAAGACGCTGGGTCGTCTTGCCTATATAGACGGCACCACACCGACATTAAAATTTATAAATAATATTACTTGTTTGAGAGATAGGCAAGACATCCTTACGAAATGAGGGAAAGGCGGTTTTTGTGGAAAAAGCAATACGCAGGGATAGAGCACCATTTGTTACATGTAACTTCCCCAATTTGTTTTCCTTTTCCTCACCCCGTTTTCCATCTTATTTTAGTCGACTGAATTTCCGCTATGGTATATATATATATATATATATATATATATATATATATATATATATATATATATATATATATATATATATACAGGGTGAACAGAAAGTCCTTGGATCAATTCAAAAGTGGTTTATTAATAGAAACTTACAAAAATATAAATGAAACATGAATGAAAATTATAAGTTAGGAAACCAAGAATAAATTCAAATTATTTATTTGAATGTGATGTCCCTTCCTTTCGATTAGACGTTCAATTCTCTGTCTGAAGTTACGAACCGAGGCACGCAGCGTTTTCTGAAGTATTTTAGCACATTCACTCAGAAGAGATGTCTTCAAAGCATCAACACTTGGATGAGCAACAGAACAGACCTTTGCCTCCAACAAAGACCACACCGAAAAATCCATGGGATTCAAATCAGGCGATGCAGGAGGTCACATCTCCTTACTCCAGAATCTTGGAAAATGACGTTGGCACCAGTCCTGAGTTTTTCTGGAGGTGTGGGATGGTGCCCCATCTTGCTGGAAGGTGAAAGGCTGATCTTTGAAGTGTTTCTTCATCTCTTCAAATGCCGGAACCAAAATATCGTTAATGTAGCGATCTGTGTTGCTCTTAACCCCCTGCTCCACGAAAATCAGAGGCGACTTCCAAGATTTGGAGACTGCAGCCCACACCATGAGGGAAGACGGCTTTTTTCGGCGGAAAACTATTCTCACGGAGTCATCAATGTCTGCTGAAGATTTTGCGTAAACTCTGTCGTTCTGATTGTTAACAATCGCTTCAATTGTGAAGAGTTTTTCATCAGAAAAAACGATCTCTCGCTCTGCCGTGCCAGCCTTCAGTTGTCCAAGAAGCACAAGTCTCTTGTGCTTTTGGGCAGGTGTGAGGTACTGTCTCTTTCTCATCTTGTAGGGGGACAACTGGAGATCGTTTTTTACGATGGTTCTTATCGAGGTCACGCTCACCTTCATGTCTTTAGCCATTTGTGTTGCAGATCTCTTCGGGTTCCTCCTTACCCTCTCTTGGACAGCTTTAATCACTTTCTTTGTTCGAGCAGTGCGAGGTCTTCCACTCCTAGGACGATCTTCAGATGTACCAAGTTCCTTAAATCTGTTCACAACATGGTACACAGTGGATTTAGCCACTTTCAAGAGCTTAATGATCTCTGAGTTTGTCCTCCCAGCGCAATGAAGCTGAATTATGGCCTCTCGTTTGCTCATTTTTCTGAAAGTTTAAACAAAATTATTTTAATATCTTTGTGGAAAATAATTAGATCAATAGTTAGACTAAATACTTACTTTATTCGAAAAGAGAAAAAGTGATTTTAACAATATTTAATTTTAAAACTAAAAATGGTCCAAGAACTTTCTGTTCACCCTGTATATATATATATATATATATATATATATATATATATATATATATATATATATATATACTAGCAAAAGTACCCGTCGTTGACTGGGTTCAAAAACAGCCTACAGAAAATGGATTCTGATTTATGAAAGTAGGATAGGTTATGAAAAGGAAGGGGTGTAAAGAGATAGCTTCGAATTTGGGGGTATCAAAACCAAAGAAAAACATGATGAATGTAAAAATAAAATAGATAAACCCCATAATTTATAATACCATACCTGTTCACACTGAAACACTTATAACAATATTCTGTGGATCTATATTAAAAACCCTTGTTAAACTTTGTGACATATTTCCATTCTATGGAGGTCAAGCGCGAACGAACACCTCATAATTTTATTATACCATATTTCTTCAAACTGAAACATAATTATCAAAGTATACTTACGCAGATAGATATAAAAAGTCTTTATTAAAGTGTATGCCCATTTCCTTTCTATGGAGGCCAGGCGCGAACGCAGACCCCACAATTTTATTATACCATCCCTATTTAAGTTAAAGCATACTTATCAAAGTATTCTTATGTATATCTATATCAAAAACACTTGTAAACATTTTTTTTTTAATTTTTAAATTTTTTATTTCCATACTTTGTGGACCAGGCGCGAACGCTGACCCCACAAATTTAATGAACCACTGTTCAGCCAGATCAAACATACTCATTCCTGTGTCTTGATACATCTTCTATCATTATATGCAATCAGTTTTAGTCATAGTCAACCATATAGGATCCTTTTCGTGTCCAGACACACACAAACACACACACACACACACACACACATACACACACACAGCCATTCAGCTTTAGTTAAAATATATGATTTTCGTAAGTCTTTTATGCTTAAGTAAAAAGTAGATATTTAGTCGGTCAATCAGGTAAAAGTTCACAACATTTAGTCGATTTGCCACACATTATTTTGAAAAATAAAACATTCCAGTCAGTTTGTCTTGCTTACATTTGGATTATTATTATTATTATTATTATTATTATTATTATTATTATTATTATTATTATTATTAAAAATTCCTATCTTTTTCTCTCTGTCGTTCCCTCTCATTCTTGCTCAAACCAAGTATGCTGACCTGTTCCACAAACCCCAAAACCTCAACATGAAACATCTCAAAAACAAAAACTCGAATAAACCTAGAACCCCATCTTCCAACGTAGACCCCTACTACCTTGTTTCCTTCTCCAACATCAGGGGTCTACGTTCCAACCTTCCAGAGGTTGAAACCCAATTACAGTAGACGAAACCGAACATATTCTTTCTAAGCGAAACTGGAATAGGGCCGACCACTTCCCTAGATAAATTCATAATTAACGGATACTCTAACTCTGAAATCTGACCCCCAAGATCGCCATGGGCATGAAATATGTGCCTACATTAAATATGGCTTCCCGTGTGGCAGGGATATCTCCAGAGAAAACCCTAATCTACCTTATATGTGCTTCCGGGTTGCACTAGCTTACACCACTGCATTTGTATTTGCCCTCTATCGGCCCCACAACAGCGGAGTTACTATCTTTAAGAGTATATATGAGAAAATAGACCACATCCTGTTTGCACATCCCTCGGCTAACATTCACATTTGTAGTGACTTCAATGTCCATAACGTGGAATGGCTGACCCACTCAAATAAGACAGATGACGAGGGGAGGTTCTGTCATGACTTTGCCATTGCCTATGACCTCACTTAGATTGTTCGCGAGCCCACCCGAGTGCCAGATACTACCGGTCAGTTTGCAAGCCTTCTAGACCTTTTTCTCTCTCAACTTCCCCTGAGCTATGTTCATGCACTGTTCTTTCTCCTCTAGGATCCTCCGACCACTCCGTTGTATCAGTTAAGATAAACACGAAATGTAATAAGTCACCAGACGTACCCCTCCACCGTACTGTATACCGATACTCCATGGCTGACTGGGATAGCTTCCGTACATTCATATCTGATCTACCGCTGCATTCCATGTTTAAAAAGGATGTGTCCTCTATAGTATCAGACCAAAACCGAATGGTTAATTGTAGGCATAGACCGATTCATACCATCTAAAAATTCCAACAAAAACCTAACAGCCAGCCTTGGTTTTCCCCAGAATGTGCTGCTGCCATTGTGCACAGAAATCATTTTTTCCATAGCTACCAACGTAATAGATGCATTCAGACTAAAGCTGCTTTCAGGACTGCCAGCAACCACTGTAAAAGAGTAATAAAAAAATGCAAGAGAGCTATATGCCTATTCTGTTAAATCCAAAGCAGCTGATCAGCGGCTTGGTTCCCACAAGTTTTGGCAAATAACAAATAGGATCCTGAACAGAAGTGTGCATTTTATCCCAACCATTATCAATAGACCAGAGGTCATCTCGTCAGCATCAGACAAGGCCGAACTATTTGCAAAGAACTTTGCAGCTATTTCTACCCTATGCGAGGAAGGCCATCAACTCCCCATATTTCCTACTATAACACAAAACATGCTAGGTAATATACAAATATCTGTGCGTGAGGTCGCCAAGCTAATCAAGAACCTAGATTCCAGTAAGGCAACTGGCCCTGACGGCATCCTAATTATAGTGTTAAAAAAGCTTCAACCAGAACTTGCCCCCATACTTACAAAACTGTTTAAGCATTGCCTTAAGAAGTGCTTTCCAACACCCTGGAAAACCTCATCAGTATTCCCTGTATTTAAGAATTCAGGTGATAAGTCCTCTCCCTCTCAGTACAGACCTATAAGTCTCCTGTGTGTCATGAGTAATTTGCTGGGATCCATACTAAATAGAGAAATAGTCAATCACCTCAGCAGAAATAACCCCCTTAACGACACGCAATATGGTTTCCGTTCTGCAAGATCTACCGCAGATGTGCTAACGGTTATATCTCATAGGATTAGCGAATCTCTTGACAAAGGCTACCTTTCTAGGGCAATTGCTCTTGACATATCAAAGGCCTTCGACAAGGTATGGCATAAGGGCCTACTTCACAAGATTTCCAGCTACGGTATAACTGGAAATGTTTTTCTCAATCATTAAATCATTTCTCTCTAAAATCAGAGATCTGCAGTATTAATGCTGGAGTCCCTCAGGGGTCCATCCTGGGCCCAACTCTCTTCCTGATCTACATCAATGATCTCCCTAAATACATACTTAAATCATTCGTTGACATCTATGCTGATGACACGACCATCTACGGCAACACATCAAAGGCTGTAAATGACAAAGTTCTCTCTGATTCTCTCTCCTCTGATCTCGAGCGTGTAGTTCAGTGGGGGAAGATGTGGCTGGTTACCTTTAATGCATCTAAAACCAAGCTCCTATCTTTACACCATCAACGCTCTGATCCCCATCTGGCATCAATTGTGATGGGTGGCTCTCGCCTAGGAGAAGCTCAATGTTTTGACAAGCTTCTGGGCTTGACCTTTACTCCTAATATGAAATGAAACACGTACATCAAGTATGTTGCCAGGGTCGCTGAAAATATGGTGGGTTCCTTCTACTGCTCCAGAAGATATCTCACTACTGATGCAATTCTCTATCAATATAAAAGCCAAGTACGTCCAAGGATGGAATACTGTTGCCATATCTGGGCAGGAGCTGCTAAAAATAGCCTATCCTGCCTTGACAGAGTACAAAATAGACTTCGTGGCTTAGTGGGGGATGCCCTTTTCTCTTCCCTGCAACCTCTTTCCCACAGAAGAGAGGTTGCGAGCCTGTCTTTGTTTTATCGTTATTTTCACGGCAAGTGCTCGTCTGAGCTCCAATCTCTGGTCCCCCCTCGCCAATCTGTTACGAAAAACACCCGTCTAGTTGAAGCCATTGTCAAAAATTTTCCCCACTCTCTATCTGTGCCTAAATCAAAACGTAGATTCCATGAACAAAGCTTCTTTCTTAGAACAGCACGGCAGTGGAACTCTTTTCCGTCTGCTTGTTTTCTACCTGTTTTCAAATCCAACGTAAACAAATTCCTGATGAACCGCCCCCTTAAGTAGACACTTTATGAAATCTCAACACTAGCGTACAACCTACTGTACATGCAATAACCCTTATCCTTGAGTGGCTTCCGGGCCTTGATAAGTGGTGACCTCCTTGTAAAAAAAAAATTTATAATTATTATTATTATTATTAATATTATTATTATTATTATTATTATTATTATTATTATTTTAGTTTAAAATGAAAATTGTATTTCATAACTTGGTCTGACATATTTAAGTTCCATCTGTCACGCTTAAGATTGAAATAGTATTCCTATCACTAAAGGCACAGATTGAATATACGCATTGTAAGAATCGATCTGTTCTTCTAAGATGAATCAATCAGTTCCATCTATTCTTGGTTAGTGTTCCCATAACCTACTCCCATTTCTGTTCGTATCGGACACATTTATTTTTGTTGGTTATCATTTTTCTCCATTTACTTGTCTGAAGAATTAGTATTCGTTCTTTTAGAATTTTCTATTTAGGCTGAATCTTTGATCGAAATCTATTATGGTTACTTACTTCCTTTTACAAATAGTATTAGTTTTATTTATATTATACGTGTATTGTTAGATGTGTATCTATTCAATATACTTAAACGGTCAAAGCATCCTAATTGAAAAAGTACAGTTATCTTCCATATGATTGAATCCAATATCATATGTATATATTTAATACATGAATGTCTGTTATGTTAAATATATATATATATATATATATATATATATATATATATATATATATATATATATATATATATATATATATATATATATATATATCGGAATAGGTGTCCGGCTTTGCCCGGGCATAAATACGCTTGAATGCGCTTAAATATAATACTTTAATTTGTCAAATTTCGTATATATTATTAAAGAGTCGTGACTTCCAAAATACAAAAAAAAACAATGTAGGTGCCCTCAGCTGGAATTGAAACCGTAGCATTTAAAGCTAGTGATGATATTACTGTACCAACGTGACACGGATATAAATTAATTAAAATTAAAAAATTAAAAATAAACTAAGATAAATATACAAAATGTTTAACGATTTTTTTTTTTAATTTTGACCCATTTTCGACCCCTTAAAAACAATTTTAACCGGCTAAATATCCATAAAAGAACAATGCGTAAAAAAAATCCAATAATTTGGGGCCTCTAGCACCGCTCTGCGACTTTTAGTTTTGACGGAGATATAGTTTTAAAATATGGAGACAGACAGACATATAGCCGTTTATATATTAGATTATTACTCGAAAAGTTTTAATTTATCGAAATGTCAGCAGACAGAAATTTTTCGAATTCGTCAAGAGAACTGAAATTATCCTGGAAGATAAATGGGTGCTTTCCATGTGATTACTACACCATGGAACTATATATTAGGTTGGTGCAAAAACAATAGCGTTTTCTTACATGTTATTTTATATATGATTCCTGAATTAATTCATTGATATACATAGTCGTGTTATATATCATTTTTACCCGTGTTTTTCGCTCTAGTGAATCGTGTTATTCGTTACCGTTATAAATCTCTCCAGTCACTTTTTTGCAGGCTTTTCGACAGCATGAACAAAATTCAAATCCGCACGATTTTCTTGTTCCAATTCAATCTAGGCCGAAAAGCTGCCAAGACAGCTCCTGATATCAATGATGCGTTTGGCCCAGGAACTACTAACAAAAGTGTGGCACAACGGTGGTTCAAGAAATTACGCAGTGGTGACGAGAGCGTTGAAGATGAAGACGGGCGCGGTCGACCGATTGTAGTTGATAACGAACATTTGAAAGCCTTAATTGAAGGCGTTCCTCGCAAGACCACACTAGAAGTTTCTGTTGAATTCAGGGTCGACTAACAGTAATTTTAAGGTGTCTCCTACGCTCTTCTGTGCAACAAAACAACCCATTTTTTTAACGTATTGTGAAGTGTAATGAAAAGTGAATTCTCTACGACAACCGGTGACGTTCGGCACAGTGGTTGAATGCTGGAGAAGCTCCACAACACTTCCCGAAGCTGAAATTGCACCAAAAATGGTTATGATGACTCATTGGTGGTCTGCGGCCGGTCTCATCCATCAAAGCTTATTGAATTCGAACGAAATGATTACGGCGGAGAAGTATTGCCGACAAGTTTACGAAATGCCCAGAAGCTTCAACGTATGTGCCCGAGATTGGTCAATATGAAGAGCCCAGTTCTTTTCCATGACAACGCTCGACCACATGTTGCTTAACTGACCTTGCAGAAGCTGAACGAATTGGGCAACGAGACTCTTACTCATCCGCCAAATTCACCAAAACTCTCGCCCACCAATTATCACTTTTTCAAGCATGTCGACAACTTCCTGCGGGAAAATGCTTTAAAAGCCGAGATGATGCCGAATCTACCTTCAATGATTTCATCGCTTCCAGAACTCCGAATTTCTACGTTAATGGAATAAATAAACTTTTCTCGTTGGAAAAAAATGTGTCGATTCTAATTTGTTTTTCTTACTTTGATTAATAAAGTTTATTATGAAAGGAGTTATGATCTTTTGAAGTTGAACGTCAAAAAAAAAAATTTATTTTCGCACCAACCTATTATATAGATGTGTATGTGCACACACAAGCGTGTGGTAGGGGTATTTTTTCACAAGGATAGTCACTACTTATCAAGGTTCGGAAGACACTCGGGAAAAGGGTTATTGCGATATTATAAATATTTGATTTATACAGGCATTATTTGCTACATAGGTTCATAATATCTCAGCAGCGATTTACATTTTAAATTCAGCTTCAGACATTTTTATAATTGAATTGATGCCGATAAAAAAATTACATTCTTGCATATTGTTTTGGTTGGACGAGATATAATATGAGACAAGACATGCATTCGCTTATCCACACATATCACTGTTCTTGAACGTATATACATACCTATGTACACACTCGCATTCTACAAGATTATTGCATTCTTATCTAGTAAATCTTTATGGTGACTCTTCATTCCAGCGAGTTCTTTTCAAATTTTGTCTTTTCCAATGTCTAGGCCAATCCCTTTAGATAACGCATACATATATGAATAAGCGCATGCATCCGCTAACCTATACACACATACACACACATATATACATATTCAGTAATGCATACATATATACTCGTATATAAATACATGCATTCTAATATATATACCTATATTTCTCTCTCTCTTTCTTTCTTTCTCTCTCTCTCTCTCTCTCTCTCTATATATATATATATATATATATATATATATATATATATATATATATATATATATACTAGCAAAAGTACCCGTCGTTGACTGGGTTCAAAAACAGCCTACAGAAATGGACTCTGATTGATGAAAGTATGATAGTTTATGAAAAGGAGGGGGTTGTAAAGAGATAGGTTTTGATACTCAAAAAGTTTACCCTAAGCAAAATATGATGAAAGTAAAGATAATTTTCGCGAAAATATATTTTTATATCAACTTTGTTTCCATTCGTAGCCAAGAGTGACCAACAAAATGACGTTTCCTTACAAAGAGAAAATGTTATATATATATAATATAAATATACAAGAAATAAAAGTTACCATAGTCAATAAAAGTTACTTTTATGGTAGAAAAGTTCATTGGTTTGTATTTTTAAGTAGTTTGTAAAAATTTTTTTTTTAATTCACGAACCTGTTTAAAGAAAAATCAAAATGGAGAGCCCCGTTTTCAATTTGAAGGAGGAGCAGCTGAGCATTCTGTGTTAACAATTTAAGAGAGTTCCGTCAATGTAAGGAATATATATAAACATATTTTAATGTTTTCCGTTATTTTATGCTTGAGGAATATTCGATTATGGCATGTGTAGTTTATATAAAAATTCATTTAAGTAGTCATCGCCTCAAATTTCGTTTTAATTTCGGTTCGCTGAAATTATTTCAAGTAAAGAGCATTAAAACGATTTCAAAATAAAAAAAAACATGAACAGAACTTTTATTGACTATGGTAACATTTATTTCTTGTATATTTATTTTTTCGGGTAGTCGTTTGTTGGCTTTTCTGCTAAACACTCTTACTAAATAATATCGACGAAATATCGAAAAACAAAGAAAAAAAACAGTTTTGAAAAATAATGAAGCTTTACTTACTTTAGTAAAATAATCCGAAACAGCAAAATGGGATATTAAAAAAGTAAACACGTAATTACTTTAGTTTTTTAAAGCAAAGAATAGATATAAATATGATTAAGAAAAAAATGGCGCCCTTTTCAAGCGGAACAGCTTCATTTCAGTTTTACAGTATTAAACGGTGTAGTATTGCGCCGTCTGATTCAGGATTGTACAATTGTAATGTAAAGAACACGCAGAAATGGTTGTAATCAACTGAATTCCTCCTAGTACACTGACAAACAAAAGCTTATGGTTATGTAAATGTTTTTAAAAAGACACGTAATCACTTGAGCAGGATTTTTTCCTTCTTTTGACACGATAACAAGTAACGTTCTTATTTTTTATTATTTATCTATTGATCTATTTTCGAAAGATTGCCACGTGCAAGTGGAGAAGGAAAAAAACAGAGTTATGCAAAATTTGTGTCGAGAATTGTCTAAAGTTCCGACTTTTTTTTATTGCTTTCACTTTAATAAGAATATGAATTTATGAGGTGAATTTATTCGACACAATATGATTCAACTAAAAAAATGCAAAAAAGCTAACGCGAATTAAGATTAAAGTTAAGGTGTTATTGTCGACCTTCAGCCCTTTTAAAAAACCTTGTTAAACTTGGTGATATATTTACATTCTATGGAGGTCAGGGGCGAACGAACACCCCATATTTTATTATACCAGATTTCTTTGAAACTGAAACATAATTATCAAAGTATACTTATGCAAATAGATATAAAAAGTCTTTGTTAAAGTTTGTGCCATATTTCCATGGAGTACAGACGCGAACGCAGACCCCACAATTTTATTATATCATCCCTATTTAAGTTGAAACATACTTATAAAAGTATTCTTTTGTACATCTATATCAAAAACACTTGTAAACGTTTTTTTTTTCATTTTTTTCCATACGTTGTGGACCAGGCGCGAACGCAGACCCCACAATTTTTATGAATCAACGTTCTGCCAGATCAAACATACCCATTCCTGATCCTCGATACATCTTCTATCATTATATGTAATCAGTTTTTTAAAATAGTCAACCATACAGGAGCCCATTCGTGACCAGACACCCCCACACACAGAGACGCTCAGCTTTATATACACGAAAAGGATCCTATATGGTTGACTATTATAGAAAACTGATCGCATATAATGATAGAAGATGTATCAAGACACAGGAATGGGTATGTTTGATCTGGCATAATGATGATTCATTAAAATTGTGGGGTCTGCGTACGCGCCTGGTCCACAAAGTATGGAAATTAAATTTTAAAAATTAAAAAAAAAACGTTTACAAGTGTTTTTGATATAGATGTACATAAGAATACTTTGATAAGTATGTTTTAACTTCAATAGGGATGGTATAATAAAATTGTGGGGTCTGCGTTCGCGCCTGGCCTCCATAGAATGGAAATGGGCACAAACTTTAATAAAGACTTTTCATATATATCCGCGTAAGTATACTTTGATAATTATTTTTCAGTTTGAAGAAATATGGTATGATAAAATTATGAGGTGTTCGTTCGCGCCTGACCTCCATAGAATAGAAATATGTCACAAAGTTTACCAAGTTTTTTTTTAATATAGATCCACAGAATATTGCGATAAGTGTTTCAGTGTGAACAGATATTTTATAATAAATTATGGGGCTTATCTATTTTATTTTTACTTTCATCATATTTTTCTTTCGTTTTGATACCCCCAAATTCGAAGCTATCTCTTTACACCCCTTCTTTTTCATAACCTATCCTACTTTCATGAATCAGAATCCATTTTCTGTAGGCTGCTTTTGAACCCAGTCAACGACGGGTACTTTTGCTGGTATATATATATATATATATATATATATATATATATATATATATATATATGTATGTATATATATATATATATATATATATATATATATATATATATATATATATATATATGGGGGGTGTATATAAATTTTTCTCTCACTCTCTCTCTCTTACTCTCTCCCTCTTAATATATATCCTTACATACACATGCATATACGCACACACACACACACACATATATATATATATATATATATATATATATATATATATATATACTTTATCTACACTCAACTTTAACAACAATCACAAAAAAACTCGCACAACAAGATGTGCAATCAGCTAAGCATTTAGCTGTTGCTCTTTATACACAATATATATGTTATACATTTGAATACATACGTGTGTATGCATATATGTCTATATCTATCCACATATATACATCTAACATAATTCAAATTAAAAATTATCATTAAATAAGAACCTATTGATATACTAGAAAGTTCATTATACTAGATAGATCAACGAAATAACTAGAAAAATTGCTTATGAAAACAAAAATCGAGTAAATTAAAATATTTATTAATCCATCAAAACTTCAAACATTATAATACAATGTTGGAATTTTTATGGATACTTTTGCCATAGATTGCATATATACATACACACACGGTTATGCTTATTTACAGCTCTATGCACGCACATATAAAAAGACAAACATATTACTTAGATTAAAGTAATAGGTCGGTAGCGACTATATTTCAGGTCATCAGTATATTTGATTTAATGTGCTTTGATCGGGGTTGGAAATCAGCCATTAGAATTTTGCAATATTGATGAGTAAGTATCTAATACACTAAAATAAAATTAAATAAATAATTTAAAAATTATGTTAATAATTAATCAAAGAAATAACTAAATAATAAACATACCGATATGTAAACCGTAAAACTCCGGAAACACACACATACAAAGACTTATCTACGTACCCACACACATACACATCCCAGGTTTCTTTTCTCAATATGGATAGATTTAAACTCACGTACACACAATGATAACCTACTTTGTTATATATTTTATACGGATCTAACTTCATGATATTATTAAAATTAACACGTATGCAACTTCACCTGCAAATGATTAAAGGATACAATTTGAATTGAAAATATTGAATATTATAATTAAATTATGAAGTGGATATAATCAAAGCGGAATTATTTACATTATTAAATATTAAATAAAACACTTTTTATTACAAATTACAACTTCAAAAATTAACATAAACATGTAAATAATCAAATTGAAAAGTAAAGCAAATAAAATAGCATAGTAATAAAGAATAAAAAATATTATAAAACAATAGGAATAGAGAAAGAGAGGTTAGGGGTAGATTTATTATAACTATTTTTTAAAAATCTGCTTAAAATTGGATTTTGTGAAGAGAGAGAGGGAGAGAGAGAGATAGGTTAGGAGTAGGTGTATTATTATTATTATTTTAAAGAAAACTCTGCTTAAAATTGTTTTTTAAAGCTTCAATAAATCTTGGTTTCATGTCTTAAATTAAGTAATTTATTTCTGCCTTTATATCTTAAAATTTTTAATTTCTTAAGACACAAAAAAACATGCTGTTTGCTTTTAAAATTATATCACATCTCAATACTAATGTTGTTTTGTCATTTATTCATTTCTTGACGTGTAAAGATAGTGTGTTTCTCATTTCGATCATTTCTGAATTATTATGTCCGTGAAATCTATATTAAATCATCATTACTTAGCTCCTTCGATATTTTTTCTACTTCTGGGTTCTTTGCTGTGTATATTTATGTGCCGTATATCACTGAGACAGCAAAACAATTGTGTCGTAAGGTGCTTTTAACAATTACAGCCATTGTTTCGTAGTATTTTTTCTGTGTCTTAAAATTCAATCTAGGTTTCAAGACACCAATAGCTTATGTTTAATGTGCTTTATTAAATATTTCATGTCGTGTGTTAAGTGCTTGTTTATAAGGTGTTGAAATTTTTATTGCCCATTTTAGTTTTTAACATCAGATATTTTGACCTATGTGTATTGGTTTCTATATTTTTCACCTCGAAGCATTCTGGGACGTTGAAATCTACGAAGTTTTTTTCCTGTCATCTCTTTGCGTTGAAGAGTTTCTTGTTTGTATATCTAACAACTTTTTTAGTACTGTCTTCATGTACCCACGCAGTCGCTTATTTTACAAGTGATCCAATGAGAATTACTATACATGTGCTTCTCTAATAAAAAATATCACCCGAAAAGCTGTAAATCCTATCGCTTCACTTGTAATTACCAAATGTTTAGCCATTTTCGTACTGACCAGGATCAACGTTGTTAACATCGATGATCTAGCAGGAACTGATGTGTCAACATAATTATGCTATAGTTAGCATGCTCCCTATAAATCTGGCCACTACTTTACGGTAGCCTTTTACATCTTATTAGTTATATGCCGTGTTTAGGATAATACAATATATATATATGGGGGTATGTGTGTGCGTGATTGACTACGTGATTGACTACTAAGTTGCCTGGAAATCCACAAAGATGATTTGTTTATAATGCTGAAGTCTTTATGTATAATCAACCACACTTTTTCGTATTGCTGCTAACCTTTGTCGGTTCAGATGACTATCACAGGACAGAATATACAGTAGACCGCAGATTTTTACATCAGAGCTTCCTTCTTCTATATGCATGTCTTAACGAAGACTGTTGCTGCATCTCTTCCAGTGAATTTATCTGCCCCCAATTACCAACCTGGAAATTTCTACGACTCGGCGCGGTGCATACAGCGCCTAGCCTTCCTAAAAGGTCACCAATCTGGTACTGTGAGAACCAGTGTATCAACATAATTGATATATAGTTCTGTTGTCTGTATGCCTATTTACGTCTAGTATTCATATTTTTCTATTGAAAGCGGATCATTCTCCACGGAATATTTTTCGACATAACATTTCTGTAAAAGAATCATGACGTTGTCGATAATCGATCTAAGAATCCTCTCTGGCTTGACTGTAATGTTTGTTTTGTATTGTTAAGGTGATTTTAATTTAACGATGCAATTTGATGTTGGTTTTAATACACATAGTCACTTATTCGGTTTAAGAATTTGAATTATTGATTCACATTTGGTAACATTTGGTCAATGAACTTTATCCAATGATTGATTTTTTTTATTATGACAATAGAATTTAAATGAACAATGCCCAATCGATGTATGACAATCTAAAATCGTAAGCTCACAGACGAAAATGCATCAACATTCGCATTGTCATTGTGCATAGCAATCATCACTTCTATTCACCAATATTCGATCATTGGATATGGTCACATTCGTTTTCAACCGATTGCTCACTGCCGTTTTTATGCTCAAGCCATGATTGCGTTGCTTACGTCCATTTGTTTCTAGAGACAATGGATACTCGCAGAAAAGACGATAATATTTTGAAGCAAATAATGTACAATCTCTAACGGCACTTCTAGGTCAACATTGATCAAGTCCATGAACGTTTAGCATATTGTTGTACTGAGATTTACAGTATATTAAAAGGTACACAATTCTGCAGATTTTCAAAATGAAATCATACAAAATAAGGCATTCTGAAGTCATCAGAAAACGCATCAAATCGCAGAACTGAGAACTCGTGATTTCCGGAAAATTTAACCCAATGTAGCAATAAATGGAGAATTGATAATTCCCCCCACTATCCAACAGCCTTGAGATTGTTTGCACAGCAAGTAAAAAGGTAAATCTGCTTGCCCAACGTTTTGATTCCAACTGCACTTTATACGCAGAATGCTACTCTCCCCTCCCCAAATTTCCCTTTGCGGACAGCAGCTACACTCGATGACCTAAAAATCACCCTTTCTCCTTTTCGTGGTGCCATAATAAACATAGACAACTTGAAGGCATGTGGGGCTAATCTTATTCCTGCTATATTAAAATGATCTGCGAATGAACACATATCAAAAGAAATTACTAAAACTCTAGAGGAAGACATCCAGTTTGTAGTAGATTGGGGCCGTAACTGGTTGGAAACGTTCAATGCTGTCAAGTCTAAGCTTATTTCCGTTAATAATTACAAGAAATATTCTCAACCACTGATAGCTATGGCTAATGATACATTGCCTAAAAGTACTTCCCTCATACCCCTAGTATTAACTTTCACAGAGAACACGAATTGAAAATTCATGTAGGAAATTGCTAGGACTGCTGCGAAGAAGGTGGATTCTATCTACCATGCTAAATGGCTACTCACAACTTAGAGTATCCTGTATCTCTACAAGACAACAGTTCGCCCATGTATAGAGTATTGTTTCCACATCTGGGCTGGCGCATCTGTCACTAGTCTAGGGTTCAAAAAAGAGCCGCCAACCTAATAGGTTTTGAAATATCAACTAAACTACAACCTCTGTCCGATCGCTGAAACCTGGCACCTTTGTGCCTGCTTTACAAGTATTTCAATAGCAAATGCTCTGACGAACTCAGAGCAACACTACCTTCTCGACGTACGTATCCCCGACAAACCCGGCAAGCAGCAAAAGACCACTCCTACAGTGTATTTACAGAGATAAATCCCTAGATGCCGTAAAGCCTTCTACTCAAATAGTTTTTTTCCTCAGACTGTTGCACTTTGGAATTCCCTCCCTGGCCACTGCTTCTCTGACCGTACTGACATACAGAAATTCATATATAATGTAAACAGATATCTCGCTGTTAGACTCCATAAATAATATTCCTGCAAATCTAGTCCCAAATAGTAGCTCCTACCGAATAAGTGTTCCTGTACCTTGTTTGATGAAACGTCAACAAAAATAATTATTCTTAGTAAAGTGGAACTTGCTTAAAAGAATTAATGCATTTCTAAGTTAATAAAATCATTTTATTGACTTTTATTTTACACAGATTTCGCCGGTTCAGTTTTCAATTTATTTGAAATATGTTTGTGTTCCACGCCGCCCGTTATTAAGGAACCATAGTAGTATTTTCCGTTCTGGTACAAGTATTCAAGCTAGTAATATATAATTTTGAAATATTTTGAGTCTGGCGACTTTTATAATGTCGGCAATGTGTAGATGTAAATAAAAGTAAATTATTGCTTCTCGTTAATAATTCACGTTCCGCTGAGCAACATTGGATAATTAAAATGAATTCAGTCCTACTAATTATGTACATTTAGGGCATTCATCCATGTGTTTGATGTTATATTGAATAGTTGGAAGATAACAAATCATCTGAATGACCAAAAACTGATATCATTAGTCAGTTGGCAGTTAGTGAGTTACAGCGTTTGCTCTCAGACGTCCGATTTGAGTCTTGGTTTTCTTGCGTGATAAGAAAGTGATAACTAAAGGTCCCAGAATGTCTTTCTGACAAATTAGGCTGATCTTAATTTTTTAATCAAATGGTCTAGGTATATTGAACAACGGACATTTTCGAATGAGTATCAGGCTTAATATGAGAAATAAAAAGGATGTGATCATAAGATGATAGATGTAATGACAAAACACAAGATCTTTAAAAAGTTTAAAGATTCTTGATAGCGAAGATAATATGCAATCTATTCTCAATGCGTTTTTGCTGCTTTAGCTTATGATGGAGATCGTAACTGTAAAACGCGGATTTTCTGATTTTATTATCGATAGCAATAAATTTCATTAATCTATAGTTGATTCTGACGAGCCACGTTTTAGATATGGTAAAATATTTTGATCCGATGAATGTATTTCGCGTGTGATTTTTTCATCGCACACTTATTCTTGTTTGACTTATTCCTTAACATGGATCCATTTACAGTAAAAGCCTTTACTTTTTCTGCGACATATATTCTTAGTAAATGTATCCCACGCAATAATTTCTCTATTATAACTTTAACATAAATAATTAATTATTCCTATAATACGTATTAAACGATTTCTTTATTTTAGATATTTGTATAGCACAATAGTGTGTATGCAAATACTCGTTATTAAATCGTGTTATACTTTGGTCTATATGTAATTTCATAGATATATTTTTACTTCTTACAAGGTCTTATAATTTTTGATTGGAGTACGTTTGTTGTTATTTCTAGAAATAATTATGCGATAAATACTTTTACTGTGTCTTTGTGTTAAAATACTAACATACAATACTAATAATTTTAAAGTAATGTAATGTTTTTGTTCGAAAAAAGCTACAGGAAATAAACTAATTGTCTTCCGTCGAATCGTTATGAAATAGTAGCAGTAATCCGATGACACCAGGAAAACTTTTCTATACGTGTTCATATGCAGGATTGCTCTGCTAGATAGTAACATTTTCAACGAATCTGTTATTGTCATGACAAAATCGTAAATCTTGTATATACTACCAATATTTTTTAACTAAACTCCTTTCAACACAATATTGCATTTTTATGTGTACATTACATTCGGCCAGAAATGCCACTGTACAGATTTATAGTATACTTATTCAACTGGTTTCTTCACGTATTATTCGATTATTTTTTTAAATTGTTTATCGAATATGAGAGATAAGATATCGTAGTGCTTCACTGATGAACACATAAACTAATCGGTTTTATTTTATATTTTTAAGACAATAAATGTTTTTATAAGACACGTTAATTGCTTCCAATTAACTGAAAAATCTCATGAAATACTTTATTTTATTTGTGTCTGAAAATATATTCTGACATTTACGACTATGCTCGTTAACACAATCATTCGCTATGTAATTTAATATTAGCTCATATGAATGAATCAGTGTTTTAATAGTAATTTCATGAGATATAAATTAATGCAAAATATCTAACCTAGTAACGTTTATTTTGATTAAACAACTTGTATTTATCTCTATAATAATTATAATGAATACATCCTTCTCTTCTTCAATATATGTGTGTGTATATATATATATGTGTGTATGCGCGTGTGTGTGTGTGTTTGATTGTCCTTAAATGGTTCGTTAATAACCCAGCAAATAAACAAATTCATTCTGCTTAAGCAACTAATTCTGCCGACAAGAAATGCAAATACGCCTCTAAACATCATCATAAAAAACTAATCGAGTATAACTCATCATCGAAAGTAGGCGTCTGGATAATGACAAGCGCAAACAGTACTCGCGTGAATGGTGCGTAACATTTTGAATCTGAAATCTTCTGTTGCGAATTAAGATATCTGTGTTATGCACATGTTATGAGTTTACTGCTTGATTCGTTGGAATACTTTAGTTAGGAATGCGTTTTATAAAGTTTATCCATTGGGAAATAATGTGAAGCTTGCCCAACGTATATAATCAAAAAGAAGATATCCAGAGGATAACACTACCATTTACATTGGAATTTCGTCTTTCCAGAGTTTTCCTTTCTTGTTCAGAAGTACTGTGAGTGAAAGACACTCAACCATTCGTGAACATGAATGAGACGATTAAAAGTTGTTTTGGTTTGATGGCGCTAAATAATTGACGCAACAGTGTCTTGTCAACTGTTAACTACCCAACTAATGTAGCTTAAAAGATCACCCAGAGTTCAATAATCATTCTGAAGTCTGTGTGATTATAGTGAAACGGTCGTATAACAACATGCTTCAAAGACCCGAAAATACGAAGACATTTTATAACGTCACAATGATCAAAATTTATTTTATTTTGTTTTTATCACGTTCTTTTACACACATACGTGCGCGCGCATACACACACACACACACACACACACACACACACACACACACATATATATATATATATATATATATATATTCTTGATACTCCACCACACACCACTAGAGCGTATCCAGATTATAAACATTTACATAAAAGAAATAAATCAACAATAAATAAAATGTATCTTAACATTAAAATAAAATTTACTAAAGCAGCCATTTTTTATTAAATTAACTCCCAATATTTAGGTGGTAAGTCTCGACCAACAATCGAGTATCATTCGCTGCCTATCTATTTCTGTCCTTGTAAATACAGTTATATTTTAGATACGAGACGCGGATTATATATTCGTTTTCCATCAAAAGTTATCACTTATTCATACACGGACTGATTTGAAGAAGTAGATTCCGCTATACAGATCAAAAGAGGTCAATGGGTGATAACGTCTGCTGTAATCTCACAAGTGAGATTTTATCTTACAGTCAACACTCGTCGAATCGGTAAATTAAAAACGACATTGACGTCCACAATCTCTGAACCCAAACAAATGTTAAACATTCAAGGGAAATCTCCGTGAAAAAAGAAGCCATTTAAAGTTATTGCATTCCTGCTAACTGATTGGCTGATAAGTTCTTTTCTAACCGGCAATGTTTAACACACGTGTAAAAGCAACGAATACTAAAAGCTATGAGTCATCCTTTTTTGGTGTATTTTATTTTATATCGGTAACCTCCTTTTTTCGCTTTTTTTATTATCGTCTGTTTTACGGTGTCCGCTATTAAAGATACGGTAAAACTTCCACTGGTCTTTATTGTACGATTTTTCGTTTACTTTCAGTTGGAGCATTACATTCCTTTTGTTGTTTCAGCTTTTTCGACAGCCCCCACCCCACGCCTTTCATTTTTGAACATTGTACTTTCATCGTCCTGGGCGTGATTTTTAAAAGTTGTGTCTAACCACGAATAACGAATACTAGATAATTATAATACGGATTATTAGTTAATCTACCGATTTGATGATCACTGCAGATTGTCACGTTTAGGGCAGGATTATTGAAACAATTTTAAAAACACTTATGTATTCCCTTGATGTCAAAATAAACTGGATCTAGAGCATTTTAACCTGGCCTCTTCCCTCTTAACTGCGATATGTTACTGGTCCTATGCAGGTCTATGAGGTCCACCCTTTCTAGACTTTGCCTTATCTCGTTGTGATGTCGTTCTTTTATTGCTAATAGCCCCAGGAGCTCCTACCAGAAAATTCCGATGAGGATGTCCATGCAATTTTCGCAGGAGAGAGTGTTCCTCCCCAGGGGCACCTACTCTTCTAATTTTACTTGTGTCGTATCTTCCCATCATGGAAGGGCGATAAATAATCACAGCTATTATATAATTTTCGATATAAATATGGCATTTACGTTATAGCCGGTATAAATGAACCTCCCTTTATTCGTATAGAATGCCGTTCAGTGGGATTTGCGTAGACATTACGTATTTCACATATTCCTTGCTATGAATGTCGTTGGGTTTTACGGCATGTCAACCTTTTTTTTTTTAACTATTTTATGTCGAAACCGTATACATATTGTGCATACGATGTCTTTGTAGATTATTTGCGTTGTAAACATTTAAAAAATAGTCGGTAAACGATAGTTTGTACTTCACCTAACTATTTTAAAGTCGCAAATTTGTAACATGCCTATGACGGTCCACAAACTGTCACCATTTTACATTTAAATATATGATAGTTTGGCGATATCTCCTTCCACAATGCATAAAAATAAATACAAATCTAATTCATATTTTTTTGTTAACCGGGCGCTAAACATATTAATTATTAATTATATATTATTGTTCAAGTATTTTAAATCATCAACAAGTCAAGTACAATAATAATTAGACTCGCTTCATATGACCTTTTAAAAAGCGAGTCTAATTATTATTGTACTCGACTGCGCATGCGCGATCATGAAACATGGCTGCTTACTTATGTTAAGAATAAGTGGGTTTGAAGTCATGTTTCCTGATCGCGTATGCGCAGTCGAGAAACAGTTGACAAACAGATAAAAATCTGATGTTCCCAAGTACCAATTTTGATCCCTTAGCAGCCCTTTTTCCCGGATGAAAGCAGATTTCTGAATACCCTATATATCAAATTTTAAACCTGTAACTCAAAAATTCATTGAGTATATAAGTTGTAAAGTGTCCTCAAACACGCACACATTCTCACTTTTGTAGATATACTAGATTATGTACCTGGCGTTGCTCGGTATTAGACGTAATGTTATATTCCTAAAAAAAAAAAAAATTTGAAAAACAAAAACAAAAGGAAACTGTGACATGTGCATGCGAGTTTTATGGGTTTTTTTCTAAACGGTTCACTTCTTGTAAGCAAAAAAGAAAAGTACTCGAACTGAATTCGAAACCAAAACCTACGATAACCATCAGACCAACTTGATACGATTTTATAAAAGTGTTTTCAAACCCACTTATTCTTAACATATGTGAATGATTCGCACATGCGCAGTCGTGAAATATTTGACAAACAGATAAAAACCCGATGGCTCCCAAGTACTAATTTTTCCATTTTGACCTTTAGTAACCTGCTAAGCTGGCTGAAAACCGATTAAAGAGGTGTTCCACATGTTTGAATACCCTATATACCATATTTCAAGTATGTAGATCAAAATTGCGTTGAGTATATAGGTTCAGAAGTGTCCTAACACACACATTCTCACTTTTATAGATATACTAGTTGGCCGCACGCTATTGCCCAGTCGTAAACTATGCATAAATATTATAGTTTAATTCATACAGAAACTGAAATATGTGCATGCGAGTATTACGTTTTTCTAAACAGTTCACTTCTAGTGAGTAAAAAAATACTTGAGTTGAGATCGAAACCAAAACCTTAAGACAGTGAGTCAAGTTCGATAACCATTAGGCCATCTTCATACGATATTTGCAAAGTATATTTAAACCTTTCTATTCCTTACATAGAAAAAGCTGTCATGTAAACCATTCACGCATGCGCATTCGTTAAACAGTTGACAAACACAAAAATCCGACGACCGCCATGTACCAATTTTTTTTTAATTCTGGCGCCTTTTTTCCGGATGACAACCGATTAAAAATATTTCCACATGTCTGAATAATCTATATATGAAATTTCAAGTATGCAGACATTCGTTCAGTATATGGGTTGAGAAGTGTCCTCACACACGCACATTCTTACTTTTATAAATAGATAGATAGATAGCTAGATAGATACATGATAAATTAAATATAAACAAAACGCTATTAGCTAAAATGAAAAAGAGAAGGACTTAAAACACAAAAACATATACTAAAGATTTACTCACCTGTTGCATTTTTACAATATAAAATCAGACAAATTTGCTAAGAACGAGAAGAGCTGTACTTTAATCAGAGTATAATAATCTGTGCATACAAGTTTTAAATATGTCTAAGGAGAGAATGTAAAGAACACACACACATATACGTATATATTAATGCAAATACTTTTACCTTTGTGTCCCCATTCAGTCTCAATCTTGAAAGAGCATACACAACCGTTTCTATTTACCATGCCGAGTTAGATACTAGGGTTGTTTTTTAACGTAACTATTGGGCGATACGTTGAGATTACTCTTACATTTCCAGTATTCTTTATATGTATATATATATATATATATATATATATATATATATATATATATATATATATATATATATATACTAGCTGTACCCGGCCACGCGTTGCTGTGGCTCAGTTTGTTAAAATGGAACACATGTGAAAGTAGAGAAAAGTTTTATTCTTTTTTTCAAGAGAATGTACAAATTATTTTTTTTTAACAGATGTTAAGAAAATAAACAGAAAATACTTCCATCATTAATTATGCAAAAAAATAAATAAAATGTTGATTTAGGGTTTCAATATTATGCTTATAAATTACGATAAAACTTGCTGAGTATGCGCTGTTTTACGGTTGTTGCAAAAATGGAACGGAAACTTAAATTTCGTTTTGTTTTAATCTTTCTTAATTTTTTAATTGTGCCCCCCCCCCCAAACGAATAAAATCAAAACAGTAACATTCAACAATTGTACTTTATGTATATAAAACAAAAAATATTTATTAAAAAAAAAATTTTTTTTTTTAAGTTAATAACGAAAGGGAAATAATTCCATTTTTAAACGAAAAAGTCAGTTTGGTATATCTTTTTGTTATTTTTTACATAAGTTCAGCTTACCATTCACATTGGAAATGTCGACATTTATAGGTTGTCGGATACGTTTACAACGAATAAGCACTCCAATCTAGTAGATGTATCAGAATTTTTGTAGCAATTTTTTACACCCCTATCACGAAACTGCGAATAAAATATAAAAATCTCGTAATTTCTCTTTTAAAAGTCGGTTGTTTATTTTCTTTATGGATTATACTTCCAAAATAAACTATTAAAGTTGTTTTAAAAGTAATAGAAATATATTTTTTTTATTTTTAAAAAGCAGTAATGAATTTTACGAACTCAATATTTTTCAATTTTTAAACTTTAAAAATCTATCAAAATTTTTCTATTGGTTCTATTTTTACGATATTTTCAGGGTCAATGTGAAATTTTATGCTCTTTCCAATAACCCGAATATAATATTTTAGACAAACGTTTTTTTTTATTCTACCCCCCCATTTTCAAGTGTCTAGTAAAAAGTAAATAATTAATTTACTCACCAAAGTGTTATATATCACAAATTGAAGAGAAAAGGTCAATAAGTAATATATTCAAATTTAAAACAAAAAAGTAGTGTTTTTTAGAAATTTACCTGTAAAGTCCGAAGTTTAAAACCTTTTTTTTAAATCACGTTGTTTGTTTTTTCTTTTGTTTTTGTTTTTTATGAAACGTTGGTCCTTGCTCCTTTAATTGAAAAAAATAATTAGGGCTTCAATTACATTTTTCGAGTAGTTATAAGCTTGGAAAGACAGGGGGTAGAATAATTCACGCCTCCCATTTTGAAATGTCTATTAAGAAGTAAATAATTTATTCACCAAAGTGTTATATATCACAAATTGAAGAGAAAAGGTCAATAAATAATATATTCAAATTTAAAACAAAAAAGTAGTGTTTTTTAGAAATTTACCTGTAAAGTCCGAAGTTAAAACCTTTTTTTTTTAAACATGTCGTTTGTTTTGTTTTGTTTTTTTTTTGTTTTTTTTTAATGAAACCTTGGTCCTTGCTCCTTTAATTGAAAATTAGGGCTTGAGTTGGATTTTTCGAGGAGTTATAAGCTTGGAAAGACGGGGTGGAATTATTCACTATTTTTCACGAAATTTCTGACACACCTACCAATATACCTATGTTAAGAACGGCTTTTGGAATAGACACCCCTTACCTTGCCAGAATACCCGGAAAGGCTATAAAAGTTCACATGTCGAATGTGAACGATGAGTTGGATTTAATGTAAAAATGTACCGAATTTAAAAGGGAACGAAATTCAAATTTCCGTTCCATTTTTACAACAACCGTAAAGCAGAGCATTCTATGCAAATTTTACATAACTTACTGTATTAATGCTATTTTTTAAGCAAAAAAAAAAAATCTTTAGGTTTGGCTATAAATTCCTAAAGTCATTTCACCCTAAATAATTTAGGTGACTGAAATAGGAATCTAATTGAATCTTTAATTTCCTGAATAGTATGCGAGAATTCATTTTTCTTCGAGTTATATTGAATTCATTAATACGGACATTAGGGGCTTTTTTCGGAATGTTCTTGTAAAAATTATTTTTTATTGTTACAAATTACGATGCTTTATTTAAATAAAAAAAGCAAAAATAAATTCTTGCGTTTTTTATTTACTGCTGAAAACCATAACTTTAGTAAAGGTATTTTTTGTTTAAACAAAATAAAACATTTTCACTAAGAGTTAAGTAAAAATAATTAGTTCATTATATTCTGCGATCATTATTTGAAAAATACTGCAATTTTCATTAAAATTCGTTAATTTCCTGATTTTTGGTGAATTTTTAAGTAAAGGGAGGAGTCAAAATGTTTATACACTTTGAGCGTCGGCATTCATTTTATGTGCACCTACCATTTTTCGATGAATATTTGATAGCAAAGCGACCACGTGTGGTTAATTTAAATTAAATTTCAATCACATGGTTACATTATCAATAATCATGTGATTAAACCCATTGAAAATTTACCGATATTGTAAACACATTCTGTTTACATTAAGCCTGTAGTGTTTTTTTTTTAGTGATGCAATGTTGGCAACTGAAATTTTTTAAAAAAAACGCGAGATCAGGAGAAAGAAATCTCCAGAAAATCGCTAGATTTTTAACTTTTATCGTCTGAAATTTTCAAAAATCGCTAACCCCCCCCCCCAACTCCATATTTTAACTTCCTACCATAAAAAAATTATAAATATAGTATATTCAATATATAAAATGTTCCGTGTTTTCTCACTATATGTTTCTGGAATTATATTGAAGCGGTTAGCTCCCCAGAAGGCTTACATATTTTATCAGCTAGTTTTGCCTGTTTTTTTTTCAGAGAGGGTATTTTTTTTTGCAGGAAACAAATCATAAACCCAACTTTTTATAATAAAAGTTAAATTGAAATATACTGCAAATTAAACATCGCAATAATGGTGCACCATTGAAATTAGAAAAATAAAAAACAAAAAACTTTGTTTTAGTATATTAAAAGTATTTAGGTTGGTAGATAATTAAATTCTGCTGTATTGGTATAAGTTTGTTTTTGTTTTTTGTTTTTTTGCAAAGCAGGGTTGCTTAGATCGTATTTTAAACTAAACTTCGGAGGTTGGAATGCCCCCCACCTAAAATGAACTTGGAAAAATCGATTTTATAGCGAGATTTAAGAATGGTTAGCCGAAAAAAGGTGAAAAGCAAAACAAATAATCAATAAATAATTGTTACCAAAGGCAATAAATGCTACTTTTTTTTTACTTACTTAAATGAGTTTATTTTATGTTTTAAAGTATTTTCAAGCGCTTTTCTTTATTTTTTAATCTAAAATTGCGGGTGTGTGGGTGCAAAATATATCCAGATTTTTTAGAATTCCCCGCTAGATTGCAAACGAAATCTCCAGATCTAGCAGGAAAACCGCTAAATTGTAACACTGGTCACGTGACAGGAAGCGGTAATAAATAATTGTCCCCAAATAAAAAAATGGCGTATCGGTACAAAGAAAAACATCTATTTATCATAGAAAAATTAAGTATAATGTTATAATTAAAAAGAAATATATAAAAACACACATGGATATAGTAAACATATTATATCAAAACGTGGAAGCCATCCGTCCAGTGGTTTTTTAGACTTTTAATTGCGAACGAACCAAGAGTTACATTTATATATATATATATATATATATATATATATATATATATATATATACTACATAGTATATAGTTATCCTCGCATATTCAGCACACTTGAATGAAAAACTGAAAATCGATACATAAAATATACCTGCTTAAAATTTTATGTGGAAATAATAATTTATGCGGATACATAAATAATAATTTATATATAAACAAAACTAAGGCAAACGCAAAATATGTGAGTGTAATTGAATGCCTTTAATTGTCAATATCTAAAATAAAATAAAATGAATATAAATTATAGCATATATCTATGTGTGTGTGCATCTGCCAGTGCGACAGGTTATCGATGTGATGGCTGCGGAGTAAGTTAAAGTAAGTATGAACCACTCGGATGGCGAAGTTTACGATTAGGCATGTTGATCATTATCATGCTCAATTTCTTTGATTGAATGAGTTTATTTGTTCGTGTACCCATACAAATAATGATGATTTTTTTTTTAAAGTTTCTAATACTTTCTTTTGTTAGTTTATGCATAATTTGTCTATATGCTCAAAGAGCAGTGTTCGGGGGGGGGGGCGTTGCATAGTTTCCAGTGAATTGCTTTTCCAGAACATGTCTGTGTTATTATTATTGCTTACACAGACAATCATCAAAACATTCTGTTTGAGAACAGTCTGTGGTGTTGGATTCTGATTGACAATAAGTATCCTCAGATTTACGGTACTCTTCACCTTTTTCGATAACCTTTGCAAAGAAATTTGCGCTATCGCAACAGTCGCTCATCACTGATTTCTAGTTGTCAGCAACCGTTAGATTTCACTAAAATTTGAGTTGCCATATGCTTCCCCAAGGTCCCAGTCATTATCACACACAGCCAGTGGAAGTCTAGTTGGTGCTTTCCCTACTCGGTCTTTCAATTCTCTTTAACCCCTCGACTATTTGGTGTAATACAAGTCTTGGTAACGCCGGGTGGGAGAGGAGGTAAAGGATTAACAATTTACAATTTTGATCTACTAGTTCTTTTGGTTGCGTATTTTTGTTTCACTTCTATTGTCGTTTCTTTATGTCCGTCTAGTATATGTCGCTCAATTGGATTAGTTTCAGTACTTGAAAGTTTTTCCTAAGATTTCAGCATCATTGTTTGTTGCATAATCTGAGCTTTCCCGTCGATTCTGATTTCTCTTAATCTTTGTTCCAAGCTTTTTAGAACTGTTTCTAATGCGCCAACAATTATTGGTATTATATAGATTTTTTTTGTCTTTCATATTTCTGTCAGGTTTCTGGCAAGTTCCGTATATATTTGTTTCGTTTTTCTGTTTATTTGATCTCCACCCTATGAACTGCTGAGACGGCAAAATATAAAAGTTGGCAGTTTTTTCCCCCTTCTTGTTAATTATTATGACGTCTGGTCTTTTTGTTTCGATAAGTTTATCCGTCTGTATCTCCATGTCCTAAATAATTTTTTGGTTTTCGTTTTCCTGCACTGTCGTTTGTTTGTGTTTGAACCATTTATCAGCATGTTCGAGATGTGGTCGTCTGCAAAGTTCCCAGGGCACTGCATTCCCCATGTAATCATTTCTGTCCTTCTCACAGAGTCTACATTTATTGTTTTCTTGCGCTTTATCTATTTTAGCTTTAATGGGGTTAGTTCTAATCGCGTTGTTTTGTGCAGCTGTCAGCATGGATTCTGTTTCTCTGGTCATGTGTCTTTCTCTTAACCACATCCAGATGCTTTCATGATCCATGTAACACCTTCTCTTTCTACTTGTTTCTTGTCTTTTTGTTTCTGGTTTCATTGTTTCCTGTATTGTTCTTAGTGGTGTTTTATCGCTGCAGTAATGCACATTTTTCCATTCCAAATTCTATTCCAATGATCTGGCTGAATATTCTGGCTTCTCCAGTTCCTTTTTTCTTTCAGCAAACAGCTTCAGGTCATCCATACGCATGAGGTAGTTTTTTCTTTGTTTAGTGCACGTAAATTTGTATCTATCATTACATTTCCTCAGTATATAGTTTAGTGGTAGTATGGCTATGGGTAAACAGTAGTGGTGATAGCGAGTCTCCTTGGAAGATGTGTCGCTGTATTCTTATCTCTGTCAACTGTTATCCTCCAGCCGTCATTTCCAGTCTTCATGTTTCCATTGCTTTTATTATTATAATTATATTTATTATTATTATTATTATTATTATTATTATTATTATTATTATTATTATTATTATTATTATTATTATTATTATCATTATTATTATTATTATTATTATTATTATTATTATTATTATTATTATTATTATTATTATTATTATCATTATTATTATGTAAACGCATCCAAACGTGAAGTAAGATTAAAGCATATAGTGACAGTAGCCACATACATCATTAGTAGATAATATAATTATTTTTGAAAATGAATAGAAGTGATGCAATAAATTTTCCAGTTAGTACCCATTCAAAATGATACCACATCAACTGGCCAATAATTCCTCTAATATAGACTATTTATCAATAATTGAATAAAAATGTGTTATTACAAAACTATGAATAAAAACAAGAATAATGAATGAACCGTCTGTATTCAATTATTTTTTAATCTGCCAGAAGCTTTTATTGATCAAGAACCTGGAAGCCAAGATGAGCATCTCTTCTACCATTTTGGCTTCTTTTACTAATTTGACATTTTTGGCATTGTCTATATTTTGGTAGAATTGAGAGCTTAAGTGAGTTTTATTCTGTCGTATGTCCCAGTGTTGTTCATATACACTTACAAGAACAACTTGCCGCTAAATCTGGAACATTATGTTGTTATAAATACAAAAAGCGACGATTAGCATCGAATAATTTGTGAAAAAGGTTGATATCCTTCTATCAATGTGCCAAAATGACATGTCGTCATCGTTGTTGTCGGAAATGTATAATAAACAAGAATGAATAAAAATGTAAAACTAATAAATCGATTAATAGACTAAACTGAAAACGAAGAAATTGATTTAAAGAATGGGGAAATACAAAGAATAAAATGTTTATTACTACAAATAGAATTGGAGAAAAGACAAAACAAATCAATGGTTAGGAGAATGAATGTCAGAAAAACAAAAAAAAACAAAATGGGAAGGGACTGAATCCGGATGAGATAATGTGAAGTGACAATGTGTAACATGATCATCTTGAGGGAGAGATTTGCTCCCCATTGGGGAGGTTGAGATCCCCCTGGGACTTGAGGAAGACCGGGCAAATATGCTAAGATTATCTAATTGAATCTCGGACAACGCCGGTATCAAAAGTACTTGAAATAAAAGATATATTTTTATTGTTAAAACCAGACATGTGTTTTGTTGTTTGAAAATGAAAAGATAGGAAATGTCGGAACAATAGGGAAATGAAACCAGACCTATCGTGGCCTCGAAGACCCGTTTCAGACGAGGGATCTCTGAATGACAGGGGTTGAGCTCTTGGAGTCGTTTGAAAGTGATTTCATTTTGGCTCTAGATTTTCGAAACTATGGAAAATTTGGGGAAATGCACACAAGCAAATGTATCTGGGGTTTCCCCAGATACGTGGCTGGCTTTGATTGGTTCAGCAGATCGCCAGATCCCACCCTGTGACTCTTCGATAAAAGCCAATACTCGCTCAAAACAAACAGATTTTGCGCCGAATCTCGAGAAGAAACAGCTCCTAAAATCGTCTTACGACCCCCTCTCCGCCATCCTAACCAGCATCCAGTGACGAAGAAGAGAGATGTGTGAACTTAAAATATTTTGGTAACTGAACGATGTACATATGTAAAAATCTGTACGTTTATGGAATTAACTTTTAGTAGCTAGAAACCCTGATTTTGTCTGTCTTTGTTTCCGGCGCATGCAAAGCTTTGTTTTTGCTTTTCAGCAGAATTCAACACCGAGACGCCAAGAATTCATATGGAGATCTCCTGGTAGACTTGACATCACGAGCCACAGTTTCCAAAAAAGTTAGAGGCCAGTTCTTGGCCTGAGCACGGGAATCCTGCCACAATGTGACAATATGGTTATAAAAGACAATAAGAAAAACGAAACGTGAGAAATAAAAAAAATGTGATAAATAAACAAAGAAATAAAGAAATACATGACTTAATTGAAGAAATCCGGAATTTTAATGATAAGAGTTCCACATAGGTAAAAAGGAAAGACAAACATAAAGAAATAGAAAGCAAAACAAATTACAGTAGAAATACATAGAAAACCAATCGAAAGAAAAGAGACAGGGAAGAATGACGAGACGAAGAAAAGTAAGTAAAAAAAGAAAGTAAAAATCGAAAGAAAAATACGCAATATAAAGGTATAACAAAGAAAGAAAGAAATCAAGTAAAATATTGAAAGACGACATAAAAGAAAGAATGCAGAAAAACGGAGACCAGAAAGAAAATCAAAAATTGTCGAAAACTAAAAGAGTGAAAGAGAAAATAACAAAAATTAAAAAAGAAAAGAAAACTAAAATCACTAACTAGATTAAGAACGAAAGACAAATATGGCAGAAATAAGGTAAAAATACAGGTGACAATCAAAGATAAAGAAATGAAAAAGAAAGAAAAAGAAGGAAGGAAGAAAAATTAAAAATGATTGCAAAGTAAATGAAAAATGGACGACACTACAGTAAAAAAATAATACGGTGAAGAAAAAGACGAAATATCAGTAGGAAAAGAAAGAATGACAAAAACTGAAAAGAAACACATAAAAATCGAAACTATAAAATAGAAAGTTAAAAAAAAACAAAAACAAAACAAAAAAAAAACAGGTAAAACAAAATTTGAGTTTTACTCGGCTCAGGAATAAATAGGGACGGAAATCCCTTGACACGAACACCAGGTTTTAATTAGGACGTTTCTTATTGGAAATGTATGGTAAGTAAATAGACGGCAAGTGTGAGGGTTGATGTCTTAAAAGATAGAGAAGGCCGGGGGTGAGGATTAGGGTTGAGGTTTCAATAACTAAAGAATCAGGGATGTTTTTATTTTATCTTCCACCCACCAGACAGAAATGAGTGAGTATATGGGTTTGAGGCGTGTTGGGGTGGTTGACGGCGAGGGTTAGAATCTATGACTATTTCCGCAGCCACTCGGTTGTCTCTGTTCAGGAACATCTTTTATCAACAAATGATTATACACTTAGGTTTCCTTTTTCTTTTTTTTTTACAAATGCATAGAGCAATATAAAATGAGGTCTTGTTTAGTGTACTTAGTACACCGGGCTGGGTCAAGGACCCAAATGTTCATAACAATATTTAACACACGTACATGTACGCGCACATGTATAGTAATAATAGTAAAATAAATTAACTACAGCACACACACACACACACACACACACACACACACACACACACACACACACACATACACACACATTATTAAATAAAGTTGATCTGGAGTGACGGTAAATACTCATTTCACTTAAAATACTACTTATTCACGATATAGAAATATTCGTAAACACAACTGAAGTACTATTAAAGTGAATAAGACAAAGAAAATACTAATATGACTGAGTATATTAGAAAGCTGATTTACTTATATCTTCAATAAGAAAAGGGTCATTTCAGCTCTGTATGAATGTAGCAAGCGTATGAAGCCAAATATCCATCTTATTTTCATTACAATAGTCTTGGAATTTCCTTACCACTGTATCCAAGCAATGCCGGTTAAGAAGAAATGCAGTTGCGGATCATGTCACATATTATTTGCTATAGGCCCTGGAGAAATGTAAAAATAGATGAATAATAAAAAATATATACTATATTACAATAGAAAATGCGCGCATGAAAAGTAATATGGCTAAGCTTAAATACGGAAAAGTAAAGGACTAGTTGTTAAAACTGGAAAAGAAAAGGGCAAGATATTCTAGTAAAAAATATAATAAATTTACGAGGGCCGTGCAATAAGTAATGCCCTGACCCACTTCCAGTTGTCTGATCTCGCTGAAATTTTGCATGTGCAATGATTTATATCTCTAGGGATGATCTGGCAAATTACAGCTCTGAACTAATTGAGGTTTCTATTTTACAGGTGTTTGAACTGAGTCAGGTGTGAAATGGAGCCTGTTGAATGTCGAGCAGTGATCCGGAGACTTTTGATGAAATGAAAGAAACTTATGGTGATAATGCCCCATCATATGACATTGTAAAACGCTGGCATCGTGAATTCAAACATGGCCGGAAGTCTGTGGAAACAGCTCCCAGTCCTGGTCGCCCCCTTCTGAAATTGATGAGGAATCTGTCCGGCAAGTTGAGGATGCCATTTTGGAAGATCGGCGCATTACTATTCGTCAAATAGCCCAAGATATCAGGGTCTGTGGAAACTATCATTCATGACCATTTGCATATGCATAAGGTGTCAGATGGAATTCCAGGTTGTTCACACCATTCCAGAAGCGAGAACGCGTCGAGTACTCGAGGATGAATTTGGAGATGTGCCAAGAAGATGAGTGAAAGTTTTTCAAAAGACTGATTACACAGGATGAAACCTGGGTCCATCACTATGATCCAGAGACCAAAGCCCAGTCAATGCAGTGGAAGCACTTGGACACACAACACCCAAAGAAGACAAGTGTGCAGCCCTCCGCTGGCAAGGTCATGCTCACAGTCTTCTGGGACCAGGGCGGAGTAGTGATGACAGATTTCCTGGCAAAGGGTACCACAATTACAGGAGCCTAATATGCTTCACTTTTGAGGAAATTAAGGGAAGCTATCAAAATCAAAAGGCGGGGCAAGATCAGCAAAGGTACGCTCCTCCTGCAGGACAATACTCTGATCCACAACTCGTATGTCGCCAGATCAGAAGCACGGGCGTGTGGTTATGAAATTATTCCCCATCCTTCCTACTCTTCTGACCTTGCGCCCTCTGACTTTCACCTCTTCCCAGCCATGAAGTTGTTTTTGAAAGGAAAGCGTTTCCCAGATAATGCAGCATTGATTTCTGAAGTCACGTCGTTGATAGAGGACCAACCTGGGGTGTTCTACAAAAACGTTCCCCAGAGCTGCTTCAAACGATGCAAGAAATGCATAACTCTGGATGGTTCCTATGTAGAGAAAGACTAATAACTGTGCCAAGTTTCGTTGCTCTACTGCAATGAGAAGTGGGCCAGGGGCATTACTTATTGCACGCCCCCGTATAACTTAAAATATTGCAGCATTAAGAATTGGTTCACTTGTTCTTTCTTTAATTTCAGTCTTATTTTTCCCTCATAAACATATAGGTAATAACAATGTACGGCACTTGTCTGCTTTCAATAAAATCCCTCCAATTATCTCCCTTTCATTCTTTCATTCTCTCTGTTTCACTTGTTACTTCTCTTTTCGCTATAGCGGTGAATTGGTAGCAACAGTGGTCGCTGAAGCGACGTGGTTGCTTTAGAAACCAGTCATAAAAAAACGTTGCTCACCTCCTTACATATTTTTACGATTTTGACCACAAGAAAATTCATCATAACTTTTGGTTCACTGAACGAAAATTGAATTTTTTTTTCACAATATAGCTGAAAAGGTGATCTATAAACTAATAATTGTTTGAAGTTTGTTTGAAAAATGAGTGAGCGATGAAGCTTTAAAGCCGTTCCAAATGACTAAAACTGCCACTTAACCATATATTCACACTACCGTGTTTAAATGATAAAATAATACACCAACGAACAAAGACAGAAAGAAATGAATTATAAATGCACTTAAGGGTTTCTAGTCTGATAGGAGAACTTGTATAGGAAGTAATGAAACCTTGTCAATAAATTTTATATTTCGTACATTCGTACATTTTTAATGTTCTGTATATAATGATGTCTTTTTGATATATCTATGCAAATTTTCATCACATTTGTTAAAGTTATATAACGTTATATATATATATATATATATATATATATATATATATATATATATATATATATATATATATATATATTTACACACATATATATATGTATATATATTATTTTTAAAATATAATTATATTTTAAATTATATTTTAAAAATAATAAAAATAATATAAAAATAACATATATATATATATATATATATATATATATATATATATACCGCTCCCATGTGGGGGGAGCAAATTGGTTAAAGGGAAAATTATTCCCAACTCGTATTTAGGTAAAAATGCACTTTCGTAAATAATTGAATCCATTCAAAACATATCGCTAAAACCAAAACAAACAATATATATATATATATATGGGGGGGTATCAATTCTTTTATTTATGAAGTTCGATGCACAGCAACCATTGCTCGGAGGCAACATGTATACCGCAGATTTATCAGACATAAGTCCAGTACAAACCGACGTTATAGTTTTAAAGTTTAAAGAAGCTAGAAGTAATTCTAGGAAAGTAGCGACAGCTAAGAGAGAATATACTGAAACCATTAGAAAACACATTGAAGCGCAGAAATTACGAACTCGTGATTTCTGGAAAATGTAAAACTGTGTAATGGACAATCAACAATTTCCCAACTATCCAACAATCATGGCGTTGCTAGTACGGCAAACGAGAAAACTAACATGTTTGTCCATCAGTTTGCCTCAAACTCTACTTTGAATCCAGCAAAAAGCACTCACTTCCTGATTTTCCTTTGCGGACAAAAACCACACTAGATGATCTGAAAATCACCCTTTCTCAAGTACATGATCATAAAAAACCTAGACACCTCAAAGGCATGTGGACCTGATCTCATCCCGGCTGTACTATTAAAAAAAAATGCTCCGCTTAGGTTGCTCCATTTCTCTTAAACCTCTTCAACAAATGCCTTTACAAATCATGCTTTTCGGGGTGCTGGAAAACTGCTTCTGTTGTACTAGTTTATAAGAATTCTCTTAATCTCTGAACGTATATACCATGTACTGAATAAGGCAGGGGAGATATATCTAAGGCCTTTGGCAGGGTATGGCACGTTGGACTTCTCAGGAAAATCAAATCCTATGGTATTACTGGACGAATACTTAATTAAATCCTTCTTAAATAAGAGAAGAATCCAGTTTGTCCTCGATGGTCGTATGTCTAAACAATATGATATAAATGCGACGGTCGTACGTCTAAACAATATGATATAAATGCGACGGTCGTACGTCTAAACAATATGATATAAATGCGGGTGTACCTCAGGGGTCGATCTTTGGACCTTTATTATTCCTGATTTTCATAAATGACCTCCCTGATAAAATTGTTCCAGACGACACCACGCTTTACAACAGGCACGTGGGGAAAACGAACGAACACAAAAAACCTACAGGAAGACCTCCAGTTTGAAGTAGAATGGGGGTAAAAATGGTTGGTAACGTTCAATTCTGTCAAACTAAACTCCTTTCCTTTTATAATTACTAGAAATATTCTCAACCATTATTAGCTATGACTAAAGATACATTACCTGAAAGTACTTCGTTCAAACTTAACGGCTTAACGTTCACAGGGAACATGAGTTGGAACAGATACATCGTGAGCATTGCTAAGGCTGCTGCAAAGAAGATAGGCTCTCTCTGCCGTGCGAGAAAGTTACTTATGGCTGAAAGTATCCTGTACCTCTACAAGGCCATCATTCGTCCACGTATAGAGTATTGCCACATTTTGGCTGGTGCATCTATTACTAGTTTCTCACTCCTGGACAGGGTTCAAAAGAGAATTGCCAACTTGATAGGTCCTAAACTGTCATCTCAGATTCTAACCTCTGTCCCATCAACTAAATGTTGCATTCCTCTGCCTGTTTTACAAGTGTTTTAATAGTAAATTCCCCGACAAACTACAAGCCCTTGTGCTCCCTCGACGTAAATATCCCCGAAAAACTGACAAGCATCAAAGTCCCACCCCTACACAGTAGAGATCCCTAGATGTAAGAAAGCCTACACAGTAGAGATCTCTACTCTAATAATTTATTTCCTAGAACTGCCAGATTTTTTAAATTTCTTTCCGGGTTCCTTATTCCCCACCTTTACTGAAATGCAGAAGCTCAAGAGTAATGTGAACAGGCATCTTTCTGCTCAATTCCCTACATAGTATCCCTGCAAATTATGTCCTTAATAGTAGCCCTATACATCAAAGTAGCACTGTGCCTTATGTGTGGTGGTAATGTAATTAAAAAAAATATTGCGCATATATACAAATAAATGACAAAAATTTATACTTCAAATATGTCATCGTACTTAAAGAAATAAACGGTAGGATGGTGCACATCTGCAAATTTGAAATATAGCCTTTTGTCACACACAGACACACACATACACACACAGGCATATATATATATATATATATATATATATATATATATATATATATATATATATATATATATTAATACAAGAGAGAGAAAACGTGAAAGATAGAGAGAGAGGAGAAGGAAAAGGGGGAAAGAGAGAAAGAGAAAAAAGAGAGAGGAATAAGTGAGATAGTATATGTTTTAAAAGATACTAAATTCTATCAAAATAGGTAACTCTGATTCAAACGATGTAACTGCTCAATGAATAAAATCGTTATTTTGATCCACTTTGGTCACACTTTAATCACATACATATCGGACGACAAAAGCTTCTATTAATTTCAGCTCAACTAACGTTTCTTTTCGGTTTATGCAATTTAATTGTCTATCAGTATTAATATATGACCACAAAAGAACATAATTTGAAAAATGAAAATAATTTGATCAAGTTATCTAATTTTAACAAATATATCGTTGCTTTTCGGAAGAATTTTATGATTTCAGAAATTATTATATGAAAAAAAAAAAAAACAATGAGCAGAAAGGTACCAACAATGGTATGGAAACGACTTTTGGGTGTATATTTCAGACCGAAACATTTAACATAAAAACATAGATAGCATAACATTTAACGAACGGCAATAATAGTAAATATAACATACGAACTAGTTAATTTATTCTTTTCAAAGACACACAAAATCATTATCTGCAGTCCCGTTGAGGTAACAATATATGTTTTATTCTCAAAGTTATACATACACATCGGCTTTCGCATACCTTTGCCAATCGCGGGTTTTAATATGCTTTACCTTCAGATTTATTTTCGCGGTTTATCTTTAATTTTTTGTCCGAAACTTATAGATTCATCTTTCAGCCCACACAACTTGTTATACAACGGTTACCCTAGCTGTCATTTACTTGTCATTCTCTTCAAGATTATTACCTATTTTGTATTAGGAGATATAATATATACAGTGTTCTGGGTCGTTTTGATATTTCCAGGTTAGTGATGCCATCAATGCTCGTTCTGTGATGATGTTTATGAAAGCCATGAACTCTACCGTGTCTGTGTATATGTGCGTTTGCTACATAAGGTAATGATACGTATATGTAGTTATTACAGTGACAGAATCATTATTTCTCATTTATATATATATATATATATATATATATATATATATATATATATATATATATATATATATAAACAGGGGCTAACCAAACCATACGTAACAAGGTGTTCAATTACAAGATCAAAGGTAGAACATATAGGTATAAATTAAAACATTACAAATATTCCAGAATGTAAATGTAATTCCTCCCGTTTTTGAAATAGTGAGATAGAACGGTGTTCGGTAAAAAATGTCACCGAAAAAAATGTCACGGTAAAAATGTCACGGATAAAAATAGCAAAAGTAAATAATAGATAAAAATGGCACTTTGACAACGAAAAAGTATGACCGTTTGAGAAGTGCGGGCTAAACTCCCATTCCCCTAGTTTAAAGTAGCGCTAAGCCCCCTTAGCTTTAGTTTGGAAACAGTCTGTTCAATTAGGTTCAAATTCTGTAGAAGGACAAAAACATTATTATAACTTTTTATTTAATAATTATTTTATCACGAATATTTATGTATAATAATCTAAAAATAAAAAAAGCCTAAATTTATCTAAATTTAATTTATTTTTTTAAGTTTGGAAAATGGAAACTTAATTTAAAGATGTAATCGCTGACTGTCACTGCTTTTAATTTTCTTGCACCAAAACGATTCTTTCATGTTATTATACAGAAAATTGGCAAAATTTATTTACATCTACAAATAATCAAATAAACAAACCGAATATTTATTTCAGACGCGGACCTGTCATATCAAAGAACCTGTTGCCTGGCTTTAACGCTGGTGCTGTGATAATGGCTTTATAGGACTATAAATTATGATGAATAGTCAATTGAATAGAGGAAGAAAGAGAATGGACATAAAAGCAATAAAATGTTATATTCATTATCCATACCCCCTTAAAGACTTTTCACGTTTGCTTGCTAAAAGAATCAGTCAAACTATCAGAAAGCATTTTCATTTTTATGTTGACCGCGATTAGCCCCATTTATAAAAAAAAGTCTACGTTTTTAAATGTTTGTAAATGTCTGCTAAAAATATATTTAATTTTTTTTGGTGGGGGGGGAATTAATCCTATTTTAAACTAGAGAAATGAGAGCTTAGTTCGCACTTCTCAATCGGTCCTACTTTTCCGTTGTCAACGTGTCATTTTTACCTATTTATTAACTTTTGCCATTTTTAACGGTGCCATTTTTACCATGCCGTTTTTTCCGGTACCCTTTTTACCTTTCATGTAGTACTGGATACATAACCCCAGTTAGTGCTAGATTGATTGTAGCCTCAAGGACATGCATTATCAACCCTTTAAGTAAAGCTATATCTAAAGTGTTTAACTTGATTATAAATCAAATAAATAATTTCCATCAAAAAAGGAAATTCTATAGTAGTATGAATCTATTTTGGTGGTAAATAATTCATATCAAGAAAAATTAGATAGCATAAATTCTAGAATCAAACAAAATCTATAACAACTTATGATTTTAGTACGTTGTCTACTAAAATTTCACATGAAGAACTCATAAAAGAATTAAATAATACTGTAGATCTAGCTTTTGCAGGCAGTAAAAGTAAATATATAGACTTTATAAACTCTAAAGCTTTCTGGTGTAAAATAAAAAGTAGTAAAACTAGTGTTTCCAAAGGTATTTTAAAAATACTTATAAGTCATCTTATTAAAGAAAGAGATTTTTCAAATAGGAAACAAAATATTACTTCAAACTATGGGCATTCTGTGGGTTTACATCCTGCACTATTTGGGGCAAATCTTTATTAACATAGATTATATATGTGTCATAATCTACAATATAAATTTCTGTCTGTTTAAATGTATGTATGTGTGTATGTCTGCCTAAAACTTTCGACAGAGGCGACGGATTTTCACAAACTCTGTATCGTTTTGAAGCTCGCCCCTTCGGACGACGAATATCGAAAAATTGGCTAAACACATTAATTCCTTCACCCTCAACTTTTCTACAGCGAGGGATTGCTTTTTTCGTCGAAAGTCATCGCTCTTTTCGATTGTCTAATTTAAAATTACGTCACTTCCGGTTTGGCGATGGCCGCAAAGATGGAAGTTTTTTTTTTTTTTTTTTTTTTCACGTTTTATTTTTTTCTCCTTCGCGTCATGGGTTCGAGCCTGCCTGCCTACTACATTTTTTTTTTTTTTTTTGCTCAACACACATCTCAAAACACCCGGGCAACGCCGGGTATCCAGGCTAGTCTATAATATAAATCTAACCTGTCTGTATGTATGTATGTATGTATGTATGTATGTATGTACGGCATAATCGCATTGACACACTGGTTCTTGTCAGATCACCGACGTTAAGAAAGTTCAGCCTGGCTAGTACCAGATGGGTGACCATTTGGGAATTCTAGGCGCTGTATGTGCTTTCTGCTTATATCAGTATTGTTTCCAGTCGTCCTGAACCTTCACTTGCCACTGGCATTAAAAAATGTCGACTCAGGAGAAGTGTGGTTGGAGATAGCGCAACTCTTGCCACAAAAATTTCACGCGCAGGCATCCTTACAGTTGGTATCTATAGTCTGTCAAGACTAAAGGAAGCCTTTTTATGCATGTCTCGCAAAATCTTTCGACAGATGCGACGGATTTTCACGAATTCGGTATCATTTTGAATCACGCTCCTTCGGACGACAAATATCGAAAAATTGGCCAAAAACACTAATTTCTTCACCCTCAACTGGACAATTTTCTACAGCTAGGGATCGCTTTTTTCGCCGATATTTTCGAAATTCATCACCTCTTTTCGATTGTCTAAGTTAAACCTACGTAACTTCTGGTTTGGCGATAGGTGTAACAGCAAAACGTCATGTTTTGTTCACGTTCTTTTACTTATTCGAGGTACGGGTTAGAGCCTGCCTGCCTACTACCACTTTTATTTTTTTTTTTGCTCAACACACACCTCCAAACACCCGGCAACGCCGGGCACCCAGGCCAGTCTATAATATAAATCTCACCTATCTGTTTAAATGTATGTATGTATGTATGTATGTATGTATGTATGTATGCCTAAAGTTTTCGCAGCGGCATCGGGCTGGGTGGGAACCGACACCGTCTGAAAGGGCGATGTCTAGGTCGAATAATATGTGAAAATTAGAAAAAAACGGTCAATTATGTTCTATAGAAATAGTCGATCTCGTTGAGGGAGAGTAGCAAAAAATTGTTCCTTCATGACAATTTAGCGAAACACGCATGCGCAAAAAAACGTTCTTTCTTGAATTAGTTTAAATAATAAAAAACGACGATCATAGACCAGTGGTTACAGTGCCAGCATCGCTATCTAACGATCTTTCGTTCGGGCCGAGAAATCGGATTTTTTATTTTTTATTTTTCGATCACGTTCGCTGTTTTTTTTGTTTGTTTTTCCGATTTTTTAAGAAGTTTTAACATTCAAACAAGGCTATTTATGCCATTTCTTTTTCATTCGGTTATTTTTTTTATTTTGCATCACGTTCACTGTTTGTTTTGTTGTTGTTGTTGTTGTTTTTATCGATCTAAAAAAGTTATAATATTAAAACATGGTTATTACATTCACTTATTCTTTATGTTCCATTTTGTTTTGATTTACCCCCTTACCTCACCACACACGGGAAACGCCGAATACTCCCGCTAGTCATTAATAAAATATGATGTATCAAGAACATATAATTATAATGGTTGTGGGAGATTTATTGACGACCTTGTATGTATAAACGATAACGAGGAATTTGAAAAAATAAACATCTGATATTTCCAAACGAGTTAGAATTAAATTGTGAACATAGAGAACCACAAGCTGCATTTCTGGATTTAGATATAAAAATTGAGGATGGAATTTTTGTTTATAAAATATTTAATAAAAGAAACTCTTTCCCTTCATAAATAGTTCCTGTGCCGCACAAAAATAGTATCTGTCCTCTCTCTCTCTCTCTCTCTATATATATATATATATATATGTGTGTGTGTGTGTGTGTGTGTGTGTGTGTGTGTGTGTGTGTGTGTTTTACGGACGCATTATGTCTGAGTTTCTGATAATAGCTCGCGTTTCCTTAAAATTAATAGATTTTATACCCCCTGTTTCTAGATTAGTAATAAAGATGATTTAATAAGTAAATAAGAATGTAAATATATAAATAAAGTCCTAATAATGGTAGGGGGTGATAAGTAGTATTAATCCGAATTGTATAAAAACAACTGACTAGTGAATTAAACAAGAATATCCATTTTGAATTTGGAGACAAGGACGAGTGTGACACGTATGGGAGACAGTTTTGATATCATGACTAGATTCTTGGAACAGAAAACCAGATCAAATATTCTGAACAATTTTTTGTTCTTGTGATTAAAGGAGGTGGTGTTTAATCAACGCTGCTGGGAAGCTATAGTTTAATATACTGTTTTTTTTTTCTTTAAATTCCCGACACAGTTTCATCGAAGACAACTGATGATACCTGAAATAACATTTGAACAATTGTGAATTCAAGAAAGCAAGTTAATAATACGAGAGGCGTGCAAAAAGTAATGCCCCTGACCCACTTTCCATAGAAGTAGAGAAGGAAACTTGGCACAGTTATTAGTCTTTCTCTACATAGAAACCATCCAGAGTTATGCATTTCTCCTATCGTTTGATGCAGCTCTGGAGTCCGTTTTTGTAGAACACCCCAGGTTGTTCCTCCAACAATGACGTGACTTCAGAAGTCAAGGCTGCATTATCTGGGAAACGCTTTCCTTTCAAAAACAACTTCATGGCTGGGAAGAGGTGAAAGTCAGAGGGCGCAAGGTCAGAAGAGTAGGAAATATGGGGAAGAATTTCATAACCACACGCCCGTGCTTCTGATCTGGCGACATGCGAGTTGTGGACCGGAGAGTTGTCCTGCAGAAGGAGCGTACCTTTGCTGATCTTGACGCGCCTCTTGATTTTAATAGCTTCCCTTAATTTCCTCAAAACTGAAGCATAATAGGCTCCTGTAATTGTGGTACCCTTTGCCAGGAAATCTGTCATCACTACTCCATCTTGGTCGCAGAAGATTGTGAGCATGACCTTGCCAGTGGAGGGCTGCACACTTGCCTTCTTTGGAGGTGGTGAGTCCAAGTGCTTCCACTGCATTGATTGAGCTTTGATCTCTGGATCATAGTGATGGACCCAGATTTCATCCTGTGTAATCAGTCTTTTGAAATACTTTCAATCATCTTCTTGGCACATCTCCAAATTCATCCTCGAGTACTCGACGTGTTCTCCCTTCTGAAATGGTGTGAACAACCTGGGAATCCATTTGGCAGACACCTTATTCATATGCAAATGGTCATGAATGATAGTTTCCACAGACCCTGTACTAATCTTGATATCTTGGGCTATTTGGGCTATTTGGCGAATAGCAATGCGCCGATCTTCCAAAATGGCAGCCTCAACTTGACGGACAGATTCCTCATCAATGGCAGAACGGGCCGACCAGGCCTGGGAGCTGTTTCCACAGACTTTCGGACATGTTTGAATTCACGATGCCAGCGTTTTACAATGTCATATGATGGGGCATTATCACCATAAGTTTCTTTCATTTCATCTAAAGTCTCCTGTGGTGTGCGTCCTTTCAAATACAAAAACTGGATCACTGTTCGACATTCAACAGGCTCCATTTCACACCTGACTCAGTTTAAACACCTGTAAACCAGAAACCAAAATTAGTTCAGAGCTGTAATTTGCCACATAACCCATAGAGATATAAATGATTGCACATGTAAAATGTCAGCTAAATCAGCCAACTGGAAGTGGGTCAGGAGCATTACATATTGTACGCCCCTCGTAACGATTGCAAATGATTACATAACATACTGACTAAATAGTTTTCTAACGAATGATGAAAAAACATAAAAATTAAATAAGCTTTTATCTAGTTTAAATTGTTAAAAAAAACTTCCAAGTTTATATATATATATATATATATATATATATATATATATATAGTCAAGTTTAATTGATTTTAATTAAAATAATAACAGCTGTTCGTTTATAGGCACACATAATTAAAGCGTTAATAATTAGAGTTTAAATCATGATTTACATACAAAAAATGACTTACTATTGAACATTTTCACCATATAATCGTTTTTCCTTGCTAGATAAATAATCTCCATGGATAATCCTTTTGTTTTGATTATAGAGAGACAATTACAGAAATATCACACTAACACCGATAATAAACAACACAAAACGATCAGTAGAACCAACAAGAGAACAATATAATTGTAATGCCATCAAGATCTATTTTTGACTTGTGGAAAACATGATCACGTATATTAAAATATTCGAAACAATGACTAAATTGTTTAGAATATGACCATTACTATGTAGTAGAACGGAGTTAAAAACTGATGGTTACATCAAATGCTTTTAAAAATTATAAGAATCTATTTCACCGATTGATATGGCAAATAGGTTTCTACCTCAGAGTCAAACATACCAACTCCTTTTACTAACATTCACAAATAACATGAATAGTAAGAAATACATGGAATATACTGTCAAGTCTGCTGATAAAAAGATAGATTCCTTCTATCAGGCGAGAAAACTTCTCATACATATCGGTATCCTACATCCCTACAAAACCATTATTGGCACATACATGAAGTATTATCGTCGGCATATTTCTCTGGTGCACTAACAACAAGTCTTGCCAACTTAAAAAGGGTTTTAAAAGTAGGTAATTAATTTAATACACTCCTGAGTTTAACAAGCTCCCACCTCTATCTAATCGCTACAATGTTGCATCTTTGCGCTTGTTTTAAAGGTGCGCAAATGAAATGTCTTGACGAGTTTGTAAATACTCTCGACAAACCTAAAGTTAACAAAATCTCCCCTTCACTGTAGAGGTCGCTAGATGTGGGGAAGCCTTTCTTCTCTGTGATTTTATTTCCTCAAATTTGAAATACCCTCACTGTTTTCTGTTTCCCCGACTGTAGTAACATTACAGAAATTTCATTGAAATGCGAAAAACGACTTCATAGCATTTCCCTATAAATTTGATTCTTAATCCACAGTAACTCTTACGTCGATGTGACAATATGCCTTGTTTAGAGTGAATATAATTTTTTTTTAATCAAGGACCATAAACCATTAGTGTTGGATAGTGGGAAACGTGCTGAGATTAGTGTTTGAGGGCAAAACAGGCAAAAGAATACTATGATATAATACTCACGGCGATTGTTGTTTCTCGTGATGCATATCCTTTTTTTATTTTTATATCAAGGAGGCAAGCCTTGAGTGAGTGGGATTTTTTCAATGCAGAATCTTTTCTTTACTTCATGCACAGACATTGCTCTTACAATTTTGCAAGTTAAGTAATGGCAAAGCTAGCAAACAAGTGTGCAATAATCGTATATGTTGAAAAATGGATTGCTGGATGAACAACTAGTATTTATCAATAGTTGCATCATATATTTAGTTCAAGGCAAACAATAATAAAGCAAAATACAAAATTCCAGTACAGCATGCTTATCAGCTTTGCTTATAAAATTACAACTGACGGAAAAGGAATTAAAAGTAGGTTTATATATATATAAATAAAAATTCTATTAACAACACGCCTTCATTTGCTTCCGAATGGATACCGTTGGAGCAATCAACTTGGGAGCTGGAAACCATTTTTACTCTTAACATTTTTATCTTTAAAGAAAATATCAAAATGCAATACGTCTTCTTTCTTCTTTTTATTTGTGGTCGGCATCCATTATCTTTTTACAATTAAACGATCCATGAAGATTAACTTAAAGAGTTATTAAACCGCTGACTGTGCAAACTACTCGTAAAACAAGCTAAAAGAATAATCAAAGATGGCCGCCTCTAACCTACACAAATTATTTCTATGCTTTTTGATACTCCCCCTGATTTAATTTTGTAGAACGTACTGGATATTTTTTTAGATTGTTTTCATAGTTGGGGGGGGGGGCAGAGAAAAGAAAAATATATTTAATGACTTTATATATAAAAATAAAAACAGTGTGTGTATGTCGGTCCGCTTATTAAATCAATTTTTTTAAGGATTTAGTAGCAACAATACTCTATACATGCATAGTTATATATCTATATATTTTATTTTCCATTAAAAGATTTCTCTGGGAAAGCATATTTTCTTCACAATCTTACAAATATTTTCGCATGTTTAATGAGATTCATACCGTTGTTAAATTTAAAACTGGACAGTTTTAGACTCATAACTTTAGTGGTGTCAGATCAATTCTCGACTACATGATACTATGTTTTGATTGCATTTATTCATTTAGGGTCTGTTCTCTTGCCTTTTTTAAAGGACTCATAAAAATATCTACATACACACCATCTAATTTACTATTATTTTAATAATGAGCAACCGTTTATCAAGAGTAAAACCGATTTGATGATAATAAATAACGAATAGTATGAGACGATAAGAAATGAATGTAAATAATGAATTTTAGTTAGAAAAGTTTATGACAAGTGTTAATTGGTATAAGATTGGAAGATTATCAATGACATAATCTTGTAGCAAGCCGTTTCTGAAAAGTATATATCCGGGTCGGGCATATTCCTGGAGTAATTCTTCTTTATGGGTCCAGTGAAAAGTATTTTACGGTCTGGTGGAACTTTTTATTAAAAAGCCTTTCACTGGACCCAGAAAGAAGAATATGCCCGATCCGGATATCTACTCAGTTATGTGAATTACCCAATATACATCTTGGATCCTATTACCTTACTGCTTTAAAGAACAGTCGCCATGGATTTTACCGCGCAATTTGGATCTAAATTTTTATATCCTTTTCTTCAATTTCCCTTGCTATATGACTTCTGATTAATCAATTATTTTTTACTTTGATTTTCCATGTCTCACTGACTTTAGCCAATAGAGTACATACCTTTATAAATATTTTCTAATATTTTCTCCTCTGAAGACATGGTAGACGTCGAAACCCTATAGAATAAGGAGATAAAATTTCTAAAGTATTCTTTGTCTTGCTTAGAATAATAAAAAATCTTTGATATGAAACTCAAACATTTCATTTCAAAAAAGTTTTTTTTTAATTCGTTGAATCACTATAATTTAATATATATATATATATATATATATATATATATGTGTATGTGTGTGTGTGTGTGTGTGTGTGTATGTATGTATATATTAATACACTTCAGGTTGTAATATAAAAAACATATTTGTCTCTACTAACGTATTGAGCAGCACTCTTTATTCTTGTTTTTTTTTTTTATTATATATACCTTTTTAATACCCAATGCTGCCAAGACTAAGCTTCTTTCTTTGAATAATTACAAGAAGCCTTCTCAACCACTACCAAAACGCCCTTTGTTTAAATTCTTGGCTTAATGTTCGCAAGGAAGATGAATTAAAGCAGATACATTGAGGGCATTGCCAAGGTTGCTGCGAAGAATGTGGACTCTTTCTACCGTGTTAGAGGGTTACTTGCGTCTAAGAGTATCTTTTACCACTACACGGCTAACACCCGCTCATGTATGAAGTATTGTTTCCACATTTCAACTAGTGCATCTGCTACTAGCCTTTCTCCCTTAGACAGGGTCAAAAAAGAATCTCCAACCTGATAGGTCCCGCTCTGTCAACAAAACTCCAACCCTTGTCTCGTCGACGAAATGTTGCATCCCTATGCCTATTTTACAAGTATTTTAATGTGAGGTGCTCTGACGAACCCCAACCCTTTGTACACTTTCGTCGTAAATACACCTGAAAAACCAAACAAGCAGCAGAATTCCACCCCTACACAATAGTCTTACTTAAGGGGGCGGTTTGTCAGGAATTTGTTTATGTTGGACTTGATGACATCCTATGCCAGTTTCGCTTAGAAAGAATATGTCCGGTTTTGTCTCCTGTAATTGGGTTTCAACCTCTGAGAGGTTTGACCGTAGACCCCTGATGTTGGTTGGTTGTTTTTGTTTTACGGCATATCAACTCTTTTCAGGTTATTTAATGCCGAATCCAAAGATTTTGAAGAAATATTTTTTCATAGAATATATTTGTTATTTTTAAGTCGGTTTCTATTTAACCCATAGTTGAGATCCTAACGTACTACCACTCCGGGTCAGAGTGAGCCTGGGAGCAATGGCAATTAAAGGGTGGCTCCACACTCCCCAAAGCGCGCAAGCTGGGGCCTCACCACTGGATATAGTTTAAGGTCATATCCAGGACCCCTGACATTGGAGAAGGAGACATGGTAGTAGGGGTCTACGTTGGAGGATGGGGTTCTAGGTTTATTCGTGTTTTCTTTTTGAACATATGTCACGTTGAGGTTTTGGGATTTGTGGAACAGGTCGACAGACTTGGTTAGAGCAGACAGAAAGGGGAAAGTAAGAGAGAAAAATACAGGATTTTTTTTTAGCGCATGATAAGGTAAAACCGTAACAATTACCCACTAAAACTACAGCATGGTCGAGAATCCATTCACCAGATGGCATTACAGCAGCTCTGGTACTTTGCACCTGCTGATAGGACAGCCTCCTTAGTGGTTAATCCAAGGTTCGTGTCCCTGACTAACAGGCGGATAACGTCAGCCCAGATGAAACGTTTACCTCCAGTACCCTTACTAGTGACATGGCCACAAGGATAGACATAGAAACAGAAAATTTCTGACATCCCAGGTTACTGTCCACGAAGTACTACCGACCTGGAAAGCAGCTTTTTCTTCTCCCATTGTCAGAAAAATCACCCATTGAGGGACAAAAAAGGAGAAGCGAGAATTACTGGTGCTGCCGATAACACATGCGGGATTATTTTTACATTTATTATTGCTTCACTGTTTTGTGTTTAAATAAATTATACCTGTCTGTGCTATATATTTGTTACAAAAAGAAATTAATTCAATATACATTTATCGAGAGAACATTTTATGCATGTTTTTTTTAATTAGTGTAGTGTACCTACTGATATAACAGTTTCAGTTTAAATACGTAATTCACTTAAAGCATAAAAATTATATATTGAAAAATAGAAACGTAATATATAAAGAATATCTACATAAATAGACAGGTTTAAATTATTTCCATTTTATATATGATGAACATGTTAGACAAATAAGTGGGAATATTTGCTACGAAAGAACAAAATTTATCGAAATGCATTAAATATGTGAAAGATGTGCGGTAGATATTATAACTATTTTTAAACCATTTTTTTTAAGAACATACAGACAATCACAAGAAAAGGAAGTATAGTTTCGTTTTGTGTTTTCATTGAGTGCATAAGATTGCGTCTTTTAGATTTCTGATAAGAGGAAAATTGGTATATCAATAATCGCAACATAATTAATGGCGTACTCGTTTGTTTATCAATGTTATGTTAATGTTTGTTTGCTAAACACGATGTTTGACTAAGTTCAAAGTATTTTATGTTTTTCTTCTTAGAGAAGAGCATATAAAATACATAAGAGCAATTTTAATTATCTAAAATTTTCAAATAAATACAAGCGCACAAACGATTTACTTGTTCACTGCTCGCATATAATTATCTCCCTTTTTAGTGTCTGCGTGTTTTATTGAAGAGATTGTAACAAAGTCAATGGCTCACGGTTGATGAATAAATAGGAAATATTTTCTAAGCGCAACCCAGTAAAATCTAATAGAATCCATTAAATTATAAGTATCGAAGTAAAACATGTTCAGCTAATAATTACGAAGATAAACGTTTTTGTTATTCGCATACGTAATAACCTAATGTTTTTTTGTTTTTGTTTTGTTTTTGTTTTGATTTTGTTTTTGTTTTTTGTTTTTTTGTTTTTTCAGTAAAGTTTTCCGTTGTTATATTTTAATTACAAAGTTTGACAAAATATCACAGCGTCTTAATAACAGTACAATTATATTTTATTAGAAAAAACGTAATGACCTGAAATTATTTTGCCTTTTCATGTTCTTCGGGGACGAATTCATCGACTTAAAAATAATCATGGGGGGGGGGGAACTAATTACTGCTTTTTATTGGAATAACTGATTCATCATAAAACTTTGAGACTATTTCAATAAATTTTGTTTAAATATGAAGAATTAAATTCCCGATGTTAGCAAATAAACATAGACGAATGTTTATTGTCCACAACGTCAGCGATTGCATATAATTTGTGGAAATACAACAAACAAAGTGAGTATCAGAGTGTTTACGTGAGAATCTATTAGATGACACACTATAAATGCTTTAATAATAATAATAATAATAATAATAATAATAATAATAATAATAACAATAATAATAATAATTAAAATAATAATAATAATAATAATAATAATAATAATAATAATAATAATAATAATAATAATAAGTGAAAAAATTTATAAGAAGTACTATACAATATTTTAGAAAAAATGCTACTGAGAGCAAAAATGGCTGCCATCTGTAATTTACATTTGCTTTATGAAAGAAGTACGGTTTCCACGAGAAAAATATTTCGTATTCGTAATTCGTATTCGTAAATTGTATTTTTTTTAAAATTAAAGCGAATTAAAATGTATTTCTCTGACACTATACATCAACATCCAAGAAAAAATAATCAAATAATGCTTTTTCAGATACGGATGTGACTAACTTTACTTTGTATATTAGATTAGTTTTGACTTGTATACAACTTTCTTGTCAATGTTTTCATTATTTTTTTATCTGCTATTCCTACTATATATTCAACTTATTCTTTTTTCTATATTTTTCTATTTTTTTCTTCTTTTGCTGCTATTTCTTCTTAGTTTAATTGTCCTACTCCTACATCTTCTACTTCTACCTCTTCTTCTTAGTACTAGTTCTTCCTTTTCTTCGTCTTCTTTAGATTTGTATCGATTTCATTATATATTTAAAAAAGGGAAGTCATCTCATTACTTTAACGGATCTCTCTTTATTATTATTATTATTATTATTATTATTATTATTATTATTATTATTATTATTATTATTATTATCCTTTTTTTCTTTTTTCTTTTTTTTTTATTTAATTTGATCTCCTGATACGAAGGCCAACGCGACAGGGGAGATATTTTTCCTGGCGTATAAACTAAATGGGTCGAAAAGGGAGAATAAGGATCCAACAACATCAGTAAGATGGGTCATGAGGGTCGGGCTGGGGTGGTGAACTGGTGAAGTGGAAAGACTTAACGAAGAGAAGAGACCTACACATGACAGCGTACAACGTCAATACATATAGACAGAGAGAGGGAAAGAGTAAGAGAAGAAGAGAGACACACACCCAGTATTGGCGCGCTCGCGCGCACACACATACACACACGCACACACACGCACACACACACGCGCGCGCACACACACACACACACATACATATATATATACATATATATATATATATATATATATATATATATATATATATATATATATATAATGTATTAGCAACAAGTACTTTAAATTGCGATGAAAACCCAACTGTTTTATGAAAACAGGCAGCTTTCTTACCCATTACGCTATCAGCTCAAGCTTTTTCCAGTAAGTGAAATCTAGATGCTCATATTGAACAATTTTGTAATATAAGAGAATTCTCTATACGCTTTTTTGTTATTGTTGCTTTTGTTATTTTTTTTTGTTTGTTTTTGTTTTTTTACCAAAATCATATATTATTCCTAATGGCTACTGGAAATTTTCTTTTCCCAGAATACTCAACTTTCGAAATTCTGACATATATATTTGCATACACATATGTCGTTTCTTTCTCCTATTTACCACCCCTCCTTTTCTTTCTTATTCTTCCTCAGGTATGAGTTAAATATGATTAATACTGCCGTGATATAACCTTTCTATTCATTATTAACTATTCTAATCCTATGTTTTATAGTTATATAGTTTACATTTGTTTACTGATCAACAGAGATAGGCGGCAGTGAGGTTGACATTACAAGTGTGGTAATAATGTATACAATAAAAGTTCTCAACAAGATTCAATGTGAAAGGTCAGAAATAATAGACACATCTCAGCACGAGACCTAACATCAATGGCAAATTAAAACCAATCAGAAATAGTAAAACAGATGTATTAGTTGTTTAATAAATGTTTCTTTTGTCAAGTTATAATATAATTAATTAACATTTGGGTGTCAATCATATAGACAATTATTTCTTCTATTGAGAATAGGAATTTGGGTTTTTAGTCTCACTGTAAGGACAACAAATAGTTCAGTTTAATAAATATAAAGATATATGCTTAGATTCCACATAAGCATATGTAAACATAAATTTATGTATGGACAAATATATATATATATATAGAGAGAGAGAGAGAGAGAGAGAGGGAGAGAGAGAGAGAGATGGAATAAATAGCACTTCATTTTCTCTTCTTTCACATATGTATGTATATGTAAATATATATATATATATATATGTGTATGAAAAATATAAATTTATATTATATATATGTATATATATATATATATCTATATATATATAAAAGTGAAAGTGTCTTTCTGTCTGTCTGTGTGTTTGTCTGTGTACATTTCCCTACACAATAACTCTGTCAAATTTCAGTCTACACACTCGAAATTTGACATACAGGGTATCGAGATTTGGGAAAATCTTTGTAATCTGTTTTCGGCCAGAAATTTGGCTGCTAAGGGGGTCAAAGTTCAACGATTTTACGTTTGATAACTCTACCAAACTCCTCCGACAATTTTGGGTAGAAACAATTGAAATGTTAGATATAGGTTCCTTGGACATGGATCTAACTTAATAACTTGATTTGAGCCCAAAACAATAAATGTTAAGGAAGTATAATAGGGGTAAAAGTTTTAAAAAATTGACTTCTGCGGTCTCTACCAAATTACTCAGACAATTTCTGGTCTAAACATTTGAAATTTTATATAAAGGGTATTCAGAGATAGGGCATGTATTTTAATTGGTTTGGGTGAAAATTTTAAGCTACCAATATATAAATCTATGTATATATGTTTGCATATCTGCCTAAAATCTTCGACAAAGCAACGGATTTACATAAGATCAGTATCGTTTTGAAGCTCGACCGTTCAGACGACAAATACCAAAAATTGGCTAAAAACATGAATATCTTCACCTTCAACTAGACACTTTTCTACAGAATACAGGGTGAGGGGTCGTCTTTTTCACTGATATTTTCGAAAGTCATCCCCGCTTTTCGATTGTCTTGCCTTAATTTAAACCTACGTCACTTCCAGTTTGGTGGTGGTCGTAACAGCAGAGACGTTACGTTTTTCCCCTTCTTTTCCTCCTTCGCTGTACGGGTTCGAGCCTGCCTTCCTACTACGACTTTTTTATATATATATATATATATATATATATATATATATATATATATATATATATATATATATATATTAGTGACTAGCGGTTGGCAGGAAAACCAGTCTGCAGTTGTCATTAAAAGGAATATGACCGGATGTATAATCCTACCGACAGGGTTACTACTTTTTTCCTTACCTTTTTTTTATAATTTTTTTTACATTTGTTTTTTGTTTTGTTTTTTTTTTTTTGTTTTTTTTTGTTTTCGTCACTTCCATCCATCCGGTAATTCCTCCGCCCCTCCTCCCTGGTGTTTTCCTTGTTCCTTTAAACACGTATTTTGTCTTTTACTTATTTGATTTCTGTCTTATTTTCTTGTTTCCTTCCTTCTTCCTGTCTTTTTTTTTTCTTCTTATTTTAATTTTGCACGTTTATTCTATTACTGCGTCAATCTTTTTGATTGGTTGTTTTTAATAATTATTTTTAATGATTTAATTTATTTTTCTCTTTCTCTCTATTTGTCTCGCTCTTCTTTCTTTTTTTATTTTTTTCATTGTTCACGTCTTTTATTTACTAATATCCACTCATTCGTTATGGTTTTCTTTTATTTATTTCGCCATTTCCTTTTCTTTTCCTCGTCATATGTGTGCGTCGAAGAGTGCGTCGCAGATTATGAGATTTGGGGCAGTTCAAATTCCTTAATTTTTACTCACTAGAAGTGTTCACATGAGTCATTATAAGCAATTGCTCACTGAAAATAATAAGTGTGCTTTCTTGGAACCTGAGTGACAAAAAGATTTCCATTACCCTCCGCGACTTTCAAGAATAGTTGCAAATAATTTTGACTTGTCGCATCAGCTGTTTACCAATGATTTAGTGTTAGCGCTGACGATTTTCTCTGGGTGCTGTGGTAATTAATCACTCCAAGGTTTCAGTATTTTTTGTAACCTTCCATTGAAGGTCTGGTTTGTGCTCTCTCTTCTTGGTCTTTCCATCTTCCTTGACCCTTCCCGATAATTTTGCGTGGTATCAGCCGAGGTTTGTTCCACCATATGTGTGTATATTTATTTCTCTACTTTTATTATTTTTGCTGGGGAGATCAGTTAATGGGATTTATGTTAATGTACGCTTGTTTGAAGTAAGTTTCAACATTCTTGGATTTTCCTTACGATTTTCGTTGTTTTATCATGTGCATGTATGGCCTCAATCGTCTCTTTTGACTTCAATTTCTACTAATTTTTCTCCATGTTTATCTGAGCCGTTGCCGGTGCTTCTATAATTATTGATATCACGGTGATTCTCTTCGGGTTGTCTACTTTTTAATGTTCTCTAACAAGTTCTATGTATTTGCTACGTTTTTCTGTCTCCCTGATCGTCACACTTTGACTTCTTGGCCGGTAAAAATTACAATTTTACAGTTTTTTTTTCCTTTTGTATTGACTATAATCATGTCTTTTCTCCTTGTGTAGATGCATTTGTCTATTTGTAAATCCACACCCGAGACGATTTTGTGATGCTAATTTTCCAATAGTGTATCCAGTTTCTGCCTTTACCATTTGCCTGCATGTTCAAAGTGCAGAGGTTTTCATAGTTCCTTGTGTATAGCCTTTTCCCCTTTATTGTGGCAACTTTGTTTCATTCACTTATGATATTTACCGTTTCATCTCTTCATCTCCAGCGTCTACATTTGCTGCTTCCCTGGTTACTGTTACCTTTTATCGACAATTTCTTCTTCTATTATTATTATTATTATTATTATTAGTAGTAGTAGTAGTAGTAGTAGTAGTATTTACCTTCTGCCATTTCTTCTCTTTTCCTATATATTTCCATCTCGCTCTATTTGATTATCATTTTCATTCTCTTTTTTGGATTTCCGTTTTGTATTTCATTTATCTATGTTGTTTTCCAATTGATTTTATACTTTTTCATTCGTTTTGTGTTATTATTTTAAAATGACACTAAACAATGACAATCGTTTTCCATACATTTTAAAACTGCATTTATTTCATCTAATTCCCAACAATTACTCACCTTTCCTTCAGATTTTACCTGAGAAATCACAAACGCAATTTTATAAAAAATGTTCATTGTTAAATCGTAAGAATCCTTTTAACTTGCGTAAAAAAAAAAACAATTTAATTAACGAGTGATGAAGTTCTAATCACACCTTAGAATTATAAATTTTACATTGGACATAAAGGACAGAAAGGTATAAGAAAAAGGACATTTACATAAACAGAATATGTAGGTTCACCAGTGGAAGGAAAATGGTTGCGTCAACCAAAATGTCATCGTTATCTCAAACTTCCTTCACTTGTAAACAATAAGTCTTCGGTTTTGTAAATAATTGATGACATAAGTTACACACTGTTTTGCTCAGGTCAACCTTCGTCTAATGCTCAACATTTACAAAAATATTTCCACGTATGCACAAAGACCGCTTCTTTTGCCCCGCAAATATATAACAACATAATTTATCAGTGTTTACGCCAGTGTGATTCTGGATGTCTTATATGTTCACTTCAAAGGTTATACACAGAATAAAGTTGTGTGTGTTTTTTTTTCGTTCTTTTTAGGGTCATATATGAATAATTTATATTATCTAATCGATATGTTGTAGATAATGCTCGGTAAAAATGGCACCGGTGAAAATAGCACAAGAGAATAAATAGAGAAACTGACACAAAAAAAGATCAGATTGACAACGAAAAATTAGGATCGTTCAGAGGATTTATATGAGGCTACATTTCCTTCTAAATAATTGCAAATAGAAAGCTACGTAGCCGCGCCACCAATATTTTAAAGTCGATATTTTTTTAATAAGTATTTACTTTGTTGTTTTCAAGCAAATTAACTAAACTTTTCTAAATTTTAAGGTGCTAGCATCTCTCGACTAATTTAAAATGAGGTCAGCGCCCCCTTGTTATATCTTCTATATAATAAAATAATGCATATTTTTCCCTGAAACCACGATCACTATAATAAATGAACCGAATATACCTTACACTAATTGTTAACATTCACTACTTGCAGAACTTTCTAAAGCGTGTTTCCTAAAAATATACATACATTTTGTCTCTGTTTACAAATTATTAGATTTAGAAACTGATTACTAAATTTTGACAAATGCTACCATACAATAATAACAATACTGTAGAAACGTTTTGGGAAGACAAGGTTGGTTGTCAGTATTTTCATTTTACATTCATCCTTTATGTCCCACTACACATTATAAATGGAAAAGCAACTTTTTGGAAATACCAAGTAAGAAAACAGAATTACTGTAAAATCATTCTCTATAATACTCTCGCGAATTTTTCCCTATGTGAGAAATACTAGAATTGCTTAGGCTCACGGTACCTATTTACTATGCCTCCCCACGGGACAGAGTTAGATACCAGGGTCGTTTTTTATCGTGGAGAAAAGGTACAAAAATAAAAAATTGTCTCAGTCGTGAAGGATTTCTCCTCCACCGAAAGAGAACAAGAAATAGAAGTGCAGCATCTGAAGAACAGATACTACACTTTGACCTTGACCAAAAGGCCAACTGATTGCCAGGGCGCGCGGGCCACAGTAATTAGAATGGAAAAACAGTCTTGCGAAAAAGAAAATGACAAAATGACACCAGTTGTGTACTGTTAGTAGCATAATTGCTTTCAATTGCCTTCGAGTATTTCTTGCCGACGGAATTAAGAAATAGCAAACAAGGAGTAGTGAGGTTAAGTATCATCCAACTCTTGCTTTATTCTAAATTCCTGATTGCAAAGCTGAACTCTCAGATAATATATATTGTCTTTGAAGATAAAATGGAGCAGTCAGCCATGTATAATTCATATCCATTGCATGTTAAATCAGTTTTTGACCTTACAGATTCGGGTGAGATAATAAATATTTTGTATTCATTTTTCTCGGATGTTTAATTCGAATATCAATTTTGCTGTTCTTGTTTCCTTTATTTCATGTTCAACTTGTTTATTGCTAATAATCATGTATCATGTTGAAATAAAATCATTTGATATTATTAACTTATCTGTTGCATGTGTATTTTAATTCAATTAATTTGTAGATTATAATGTGATAATGTGATTTACAATGATATATTATAATGCATTTGTTTTCATGCATATTTTGTACGAATTTACTGATAATATTGTTTGATTATTAATATTATTATAACAAAGTTTTTTTCTTAGAAGTGAACGCCCGTGGAACTCTGTTCCGTTTGCCGGTTTCCCACCTGACTACAACCTGGATGTCTTTAAGTCCAACATAAAATAATTCCTGATGAACCGCCCCCTTAAGTAAGACACTTTATCAAATCTTAACACTACTTACAGTACACGCAATAACCCTTATCCCCGAGTGGCTTCCGGGCCTTGGTAAGTGGTGACCACCTTGTAAAAAAAAGATGATACAGAGAATAGACAATTTAGTCATAACTTTACTGATGAAGATTTCTGAGTAGAAATGAATAGAACACAATTAAATTTAAGAGCTTTCAAAATACAATGTTTAACCCAGTAAATCGACAATAGACATAATATTTTATTAGGACGTAATAAACAAAAAATAAAAATAGCGAGAGAAAGAGAGCTATATACAATCGAATTTACATATATTTGCTTTTTTTTTTTTTGTTATTTCTAATATTTAAATTTTATTTAATTTTTTTTTTTCTATGTACTACATTGTCTTTAAATCCACCATTTTTATGGTAGTTCATGTGAATCTTCAATTTATTACCGACTCGTTGGATGACTGATGAATTAAAAGATGGTCTCCTATTTATTATATATCGTTAATTGATGGTGGTTTGATTGTATTCATAGGGAGGGACAGACAAAATAAAACACTGCGTCGATAGTATTGTAAAAAGACCTAATATAAAGTGAATGTCATAATTATATTCTTTTTTTTTCTACTTGTACTAAGTTGTGCGTCATCTCGGCTTTTGTTTTCAGTTGCATTTCCCGAGGAGATACACGGAAGACGGGAAGGTAAAAAAGGAACGATGATATTATATTATCAATTTTGTTCATATATAATAAGCATACTTGGTCTTTTAAATATTAACTTTATAGAAATCTGTCGGGAGGATTGTTCTTTGTAATATTCAATAATGTCCAATAAAGTTTGATATTTGAACAATAAAAGTTCTTGTGTTATTTAAAATAAAGAAGAAACCAAATGCAGCTGGTCGATAAACTATGCTATTATGTGCTTTCTATAGCATACCATTTTTCAATTTTAAAAGTATGACACCAATGTACCTTTTGTTTACGGTGGAAATTTTGTTGAAATCAAATAATAGAAATTGCTTTATTTTGATGGTCTGATTCTTCTTACATTTGGAAAATATTTTCTCTTTTTGATGAGAACGAATTCTATCGTAGAGGAAAATGAAATTTTTCAGTCTACAGAGCGTAATGTATAACTAACAAAAATCTCTTCAGTATAAATAAAATGCGAAAACCTTTTTAAAACATAACTTTTTGTGTATGCATGCGTTCTATTTCAAATAAATCTTTGTGCAAAAATGTTCAACATTGAACGTTTTATTTTTATTTTACTTTGATTAAGTTTTGAACGCATTCATTTATATTACAGAAATACATCTCACGTGAATACTTATCCAGACGAACATCTTCCAAGCATTCGTCCCGGCTGGGGGGGGGGGGGGCTTTGAAACTGAAATTAGCACATTTTTATTTTAAATATTCCAAAAAAGGGCAATATGTTCCCCTTTTTTATAAGCACAATTTTAGTACATTAATATTTCTACTTAGACATTTCTATAATAAGAAAAAAGCCACAGAATCCAGTAAAATAATTGTTAAACTTGCGTTCGGTATTAACTCGTTTTAGCAACAGGATCAAAGTGAAATTTTATTTGAAACACTAAGGATATTTTACATAAGTTCATAGAGTAAATATCGTATGTCGGTGATTGTTAACAAATAATGAGCATATGGTAAACTAATGGAAGAAACAACATTCGTACAAATAGGTAAAATGCATTTCTCTGAAGCAGATTTGTGGAGTCAGTCAAGTGAAGTCGGTTTGGGAAGGAGTCAGTAGAGCACTCATCAGAATGTGATGGAATTAAAGTCGATGTCGAAATTTGTAATTTTAGAACATATAACAGACAGCTCAAATATTAAAATACTTTAAAATAAAGATTCGGAATCAGATATTTTTAATTCTAGGAGTCGCAGTTTGAAATCCTTTGAGTCGAAGTTAGGGGTTAAATTCCTACATCGCATCCCTGGTTAAGAATAGGATAGTTAAAGGAGGACCATATGCCCTCACTCCACACACTTTTTGACGTTTTGCGTAATGTGTAAATACAACATAGGTATTTATTCAAATACATAATTTAAAGTGTAGTATCTGTTCTGTCACTGGCCTCAGAATGAATTCTTCTCGACTAGTGCAACTTTTTATTCTTATCCCGTTGACATTAGAAACCGCACTTTAGTCACATCCGAACAGTGGCAACTATCGATCACTACGTGATATTCCACAAACACCAAGATTAAACAGCTTTTCTCGACTAAAAATTTAGCAGGAATTTTGTTCATGTTTTAATAAATGGTTCTGTTCATTTTGGAGTAAAAGAGTTTACAATAATATCACGAAATTCAGATTCGTGCCACGCCCTAATGAAAAGAAAATACAATGTTTTAATTTTATTACTTCAAAATTGCCAAAATATATAAATCAAAATATCTCCATATACAATATTTTGATTCCGGAAATCAATCTCTCTCTCTCTCTCTCTCTCTCTCTCTCTCTCTCTCTCTCTCTCTCTCTCTCTCTCTCTCTCTCTGGGCTAAAGTACCGTAGGTTTGGAACAACAGATGCCACATATCATTTTTTTAATGTCTAGACTATTAGCCACTATCTTATGTAACTTTAGAACTATATTTCAGACACATTTAGTCGTTATAATAAAATCCGATATTCATCTTATGAGCAACACTATTACAATCGCAAGCATCTTTAGCAGAAGTAGTTCTTATTTTCCCCTCTAAATATCAAGTCCTTATACCCGCCCCCAGTCAACACCGGGGGGAATATGCACACTATACATATATTGTGCTTGCACCCTTCGTAACTGGATCATAAACTCCTAGACAAAACATAATCGTTCCTTTATCTGATTCAAAAATAATAAAGCCTGCTCATGACACCACACTCTATAGCAGGCACGACAGGAAAATAAATGAACACATATCTAAAGTAATGGCAGAAACACTAGAGGATGACCTCAAATCAGTAGTGGAATGGGGACAAAAATGGATGGTAACGTTTAATGCCACCAAGACAAAACTGGTTTCATTCAATAATTACAAGAAACCTTCTCTATCACCTATAGCAATGGCCAACAACTCTTTAGCTGAGAGTACGTCTTTCAAGCTCCTTGGCCTAACGTTCACAGGAAACATGAGCTGGAACAATTACATCGAGGGCATTGCCAGGGCCGCTGCGAGGAAGGTGGGCTCTCTCTACCGTACTAGAAAACTTCTAACACCCGAAAGTATCCTGTACCTCTATAAGGCCACTATTCGCCCATATATGGAGTATTGCTGTCACATTTGGGCCGGTGCATCGGCTACTAGTCTCTCGCTCCTTGACAGGGTTCAAAAGAGAGTCGCAAATCTGATAGGCCCTAAACTGGCATCAAAACTTCAGCCTCTGTCCCATCGTCGAAACGTTGCATCCCTCTGCCTGTTCTACAAGTATTATAATGGTGAATGCTCTGAAGAACTGCAAGCACTTGTGCCCCCACGACGTGAACACCCTCGACAGACCCGACAAGCTACAAAATCCCACCCCCACACTGTAGAGATCCCTAGTTGTAAAAGATCTTTCTACTCCAGTAGTTTCTTCCCCAGAACTGCTAGACTTTGGAATTCCATTCCAGGTCACTGCTTCCCCAACAGTACTGACATGCATAAGTTCAAGTGCAACGTGAACCAACATCTCGCTGCCCTAATCCCTACATAGTACCCCAGTAGATGTTTCCCCTGATAGTAGCCCCCTACATTAAAGTGGCAATGTGCCTTGTTTGGGGTGAAAATGTAATAAAAAAAAAGCCTCCCCAGACTAATTCGGCTCATTTTTATTGGCTGAGCTCTGACCATTCTAATATTCCGGATTAAAGGTATTCGCATGTTAAGCGAACGCTAACGTACCATTCAAAAATGGTGTCACAATGATACCTACTTTTGCCTTCTGAGTAAATTGCTTCGTTGATTTTCTTACATTTTATGGCGTCAATAATATCTATACCAGTTTTTCAGCTCTCTCTCTCCCTCTCTCTTTCTCTCTGTGTTCTTTCTCTCTCTCTCTCTATCTCTGTCTCTGTATATATTCTTTCTAACTCTCTCCCTCTCTCGCTCTCGCTTTTTACATTTCTTTTTAAGCAGAAGAAAAAATCATTACACAGTGGTGTCGAAGTAACAAAAAACACAAAACATTTCATGACGTAAGCAAAAGCATTAAAAAAAACATTTCACGACGTTAACGCCAGTTTTTACTTCTGCTCTCTTTCTTTCTCTCTTTCTTTCTCTCTTTGTTTCTCTCTCGCTTTTTAGATTTATTTTTCTGCCGAAATAAAAATAAACATTCTACGGTGAAACATTATCTACATCAGTTTTCATTTCCTCTCCCACCCCCCCTCTCTCTCTCTCTCTCTCTCTCTCTCTATCTATCTATCTATCTATCTCTCTATCTATCTTTATCTCTATCTCTTTCGCTTGCTCGCTCGTTCGCTTTATACATTTCTTCTTATGCCAAAAAAAAAAACATTTTACAGCGTCAACAGTTTTTATTTCTTCTCTCCCCCCCCTCTCTCTCTCTCTCTCTCTCTCTGTATATATTTTTCCAACTCCCCACCCCTCTCTCTTTCTCTCTCTCTCTCGCTCTCTCGCTCTCTCTCTCTCTCTCTTTATATCTCTATCTCTTAAAAAATCTTTTCTGTATTGACTTGCGGATATTTTTCTATAATGACAAAAAAGTACCACGCTAATTCCTTCTTAAATACTTGCTTTTTGTCTTTTATTTGGAGGGGGTCTATTTACATATGCTAAGCTATGACAACGCGTGACCGGGTACGGCTAGTAAAAAATAACGTAATACAGTACAGATCTAGGGACTGTAGTGCATAGTGTTTAAATTTAATCAAAGAGCAACGCCTGTATGAGAGTAACTTTGTAAAATCGCAAATAAGTCTTTATAATATGTTCATCAAATATAGAATACTATTGTTGCTGATGCGCCGTGTAATAAAATAAAAAGCGTGTATATGTATAGTTGTTGCTTTATCAAATCTCACTAACCATACAGTGACAGAATAGAGGAGTTACACGACATGGTAACTTTTTAACTGTAATCGTAGGTGAAAAGAAAACAGACATTTTATTTTTTAAATATGTGATATGTATTAGTAAATAAATTATTTATTTTCATTAGCTACTGATTACGGAGCTTATGTGTCAGTGCGATTAGGTTATAACTACTTTTGTTGGAATACTGATAAAGATGGATTTAGAGGTTGTGTAGGATGAGATGACTACGTTTCTAAGCAGAGTTTGAGGCAGTTTTGTATCATACCTAGGACTATTGACGAGTTGATCGTGATAACATGTTTGCTTTATTTTGTTGTATAATATATATTCATTAGAATACATTTTAGTATGAAAACTCACCAGTTTGTATTGCTTCATGATAAAAAATAAATTGAGTGTTTTAGACATGTCCTTGCTGTGCGCCTAACTCCGTCGCCATTTGAAAACTTTTCCATTGCCGAAATTCTTTGAGCAGCCAAAAGTAAAAACAATTTGGAGTCTGTAAAGAGAATGTGAGATTGTCCTGCGAATATACGATGGCGCTGTTTTATTGCCCTGTTAAAAGATTGTACCACGTTATTGACGGCATGTTTGTTTTTTTGTTCTTCGAATTGATCCATATGTAAAGATTGGATGTCTTTTTCAATGAAAACGTGCTTTTCATACACGTTACTCATCCGTTTGAAGATTTCACATAGTTTGCACTTCTGACATAAAATTTAATGACAAACTTTCGTTAATTCCTGGCTAATATTGTCCAATTTTCACTATTTTAAACCAAACCAAATTAAATATTTCTGCTAAATAAAATTAATAGTCGATATAAACCAATTCCAAAGAATTAAGAATCGAAAATAATGGTAAAAGCGTTTGATTTTAAATTGCCTTATTTATTGAATGGCTCGTATGTATATGCTTTACTTTGTGTTGTTACAGAAAATAAGACATTGTAGTTTTTTTTTCTCCGACTTATACTTGTTTTGCTTTTCCTTTGCTGCTTGTATTAGTCTCGTCATGTGATTATCCTTTGAACTCATCGTTTTGTGTTATTTTATCGATATTTTTTTCGTACCAAGTCTGCCCTTTTTACGGCCATCATCATTCTCTACTATCTTAATATCTATCCTCCCCATTCCTTCCTTTCTTCTTGATGATTTGTTGTGACGTTCATAATCTGACATTTTTGTTTACTTCAACGATGTCAGCTGACATGGACTTACATGATCGATTTGTATCTCAAAATCTCGACTAATCTGTATTTTCTACTCTTCAAAGGTTAATGTAAACCTTTGCTTCTTTCCTTTTCTTCCCATTTCGGTTGTCTACATTTTCAAAACTAAATAATAATCTAATAATAATTCGCCAAAAGAATGACCGCATGCCCGTCCGACATTAAACCATTCGATACACTATTGAATGAACTTTATCGAGATGTGCCTTCAAACAGTTTTAGGTAGTAGTTTAATTTTTTTGTTTAAATACTAGGTTATCCCACAAGTTTTGCTCGAATAGTAATTTTCTTGAAGTTAATCTGAAAAATAAGAAGTTGCAGTACACAATATATATATATATATATATATATATATATATATATATACATATTTATTTATTTATTTATTCATTTATATTTATCGTGAAAGATGTATGTGAACGGGTATTTATATATATATATATATATATATATATATATATATATATATGTATGTATGTATCCTACAGTTCTAATTTATATGTGAATTCTATATTAATTTTTTTGTCAACACATGTCTAGATCTCTGCTTCCCACCTATATTGTAAACGTACATACTACCATACCCATTACTCTCTGCAACCTAATCTAATAAACATTCATGTTACATACGTATATATACTAATATATAGCCTAAATACTTTTCCGTGTCTTTAGTATATGTTTCGATTTTTGTATAAGTAAATTTAACTATATATATGGGTTGGGAAGAGGAAAAATGTCTTAGATCCAATAACGTTTTGCAAATGACCATATATTGCATTTTTATTTACCCCCTTATTATATATCTGTATGCATGCGTATGCGTATGTCTGCGTACTTAATGCAAGTGTCTATTTGATATTTGCATGTATATATGTACTCCTCTCTTACTACTCTCTTACTATTCTGATATGATACCAATTTTCAAATCCATGAGCTAAACCCAGAGCAACCCAACTCCAATCTATACTTAAATAAAAAAAATATTATAAACTTTAATTAATAACAAGTATAATTAACACCTTATATAACGCATATAATAACGTGATAAAATTAACACATTTTATAACTCATTATAATGTGATAATACTACTAATTGCTTAATAATAACAGTATGCGTGCATATTCGTATTTACCTATCCATATAGATGTCTATACGTTTATATGTACCCCGATTAAATTTGAAATTATTTTATCAATTCCAATTTGATCGCAAATTTAAATTTCAATATAATTCATTTTATAAATTTAATATTCTAATATTATTTACTTAAATATATACATATATGTATATGATAGTATCTCTGTACATATGTTTATTTTTGTGAATGTCCGTCCGCGTATATTTATTGTGTGTGTGTGTATATATATATATGTGTGTGTGTGTGTGTGTGTGTAAATATATATATATGGATAAATATATATATGTATATATATATATATATATATATATATAAATGTGATTGCTTGTGTATGTATACATATAGATGTGTATTCGTGTGGGTGTATATTCTTGTATGTATATATGTGTGTGTGTTTGTGTGCATGTGTGTGCACGCGTATATATGTATGTGTATATTTTGTGCGCATGTATATATATGAATGTGTGTCTCGGTATGAATATATCTGCATAAGTCTGTTGACATCGCAACAATTTACAATGCATAAGTAATGCGAATAGCTTAAATTTTTCAATGAAATTTAAAATTATGAACAGTATGTTAAATAATTATAATGTGTAGCCACCAGTAATGAATAAAATAATGTTTTAACTAACAATGAATCTTTTATTTCCTTGTACATGTATCTGTGTCTCGATTTCTGTCTCAACATATAAACCACAAGAACATCGCAAGCAATGAAGAGTCAGGAATAATCTCAGGATAATAGATCTGAACAATAGAGATAAATGCATAATTATGTGATTAAACCAACAATGTCTTGGGTAAATCCAACACATTGTTGACAAAACTTCCAACTCCAAAAATTGACACTCTGTTGTAAAGACTTCCAACTCCAAAACTTAACACTCTGTTGTAAAGACTTCCAACTACAAAACTTGACATTCTGTTGTCAAAACTTCTAACTCCAAAACATTACATTATATTGTCAAACTTTCAACTCCACAACTCGACACTTTGTTGTCAAAACTTTTAACTCCAAAACTTTATACTCTGTTGTAAAACGTCCAGCTCTAAAACTCAACACTCTTTTAAGTTAACTTGCACACGACTACGTACGTAACACGTATGTAAATTAATATTGATAATTTTCTAATTATAGATAAATAATGAATTGCATCGATACTACTAAGTTTTAAGAATTATAGGCTATATTGAGATATCTAAAAGACGAATAGACGACATGATTTGTTGGTAAAAAGTTTGAACACCATAAAAATAGAAGAATGAATAAAAAGTGGAAACAGTGAGACACCTTCAACAGTATCAATGTTTTCAGCACTATACACCATATTCACTTTTCTACTTGTCCACAGAGTTGATTTCTGCGTATGATGGGTTGTCATAATAGATATGTTTCTTTTTTTTCCCTCTCTTTATTTCTCTCTTTTTATATCTTTATCATCTTCTTTCCCCTATCCATTTTCTCCTTCCTTTCTCCCTTTTTTTCTTTTCGCATCTCTTCTTTTCCTTACTTTTCATTCTCTCTATCCACCTTTTTCATTGTTTCCTTTTCTCTTATTCTTTTTTTTCTTGTAGTTCTACTATTTTACTCCTTTTTCTCTCTCCTCTCTCTGTCGCTTTTTTTATAACTTGCATCATTCCACTCCTTTTGTTACCAATCTTATAATTCTCCCTTAATTTATGTACTTTGCCTTTTCTTATATGAGCTGAAACATGTACAAACGAACGTTCACGGGTCACGGATTATAAAATCATAAAATATCCCACGAGTCATCTGCATAATTGATTTCTTTTTCTTTCTTTCACTAAATAGTTGACAGCTTAATTTTGTGACGTCAGTCATTGTATCCGATGTACCTATCTTTGTGTTTATGCACAGCGTAGTCATTGTGATGGCATCATGAACTGTGCATGGGGATAAACAAATAGGATAACGATGGAGCAAATAAAAATCTATGGAGTTCAGAAGTTTATAATTACATGAACACACTGGTTGTAATACCAATATGTTAGCAAAAGATTGTGAAAAAGCGTAAGTAAAGAAATCTTGAAACAAACAGATAAGGAAATCTTTGTTCATAAGTTGTGTGAAGGATTGTGAAATTATTTTCGTATAGTTTTTAAAAAACGGATAACAAAATATCTTTGATAACAAATATGAATTCCAAAGAAGGAAATGAATAATAGATTTCATTTTTTTTCACATGGGGTCACCACTTATCAAGGCCCGAAGGCCACTCAGAGATAAGGGTTATTGCGTGTACAGTAATCAATGAGATAGTATTGTAGTAATCATTAGTATTGGGGTTTTGATAGAGTGTCTTACTTAAGGGGGCGGTTTGTCAGGAGTTTTTATGTTGGACTTGAAGATGTCCAAGTTGTAGTCAGGTGGGAAACAGGCAAGCGGCAGAGAGTTCCACTGGCGTGCAGTTCTAAGAAAGAAGCTTTGCTCATGGAATCTACGTTTGGATTTAGGCACAGATAAAGAGTGGGGAAAATTGTTGACAGTAGTTTCAGCCAGACGGGTGTTTCTCGCGAAAGATTGGCGAGGGGGGACGAGGGATTGGAGCTCAGACGAGCACCTGCCATTGAAATAGCGATAAAACAAAGACAGGCTTGCAACATATCTTCTGTGGGAGAGAGGTTGCGTGGAAGAGAAAAGGGCATCCCCCACTAAACCATGAAGTCTAATTTGTACTCTGTCAAGGCAGGATAAGCTGTTTTTAGCAGCTCCTGCCCAAATGTGGTAGCAGTACTCCATCCTTGGACGTACTTGGCTTTTATACAGATAGAGAATTGCATCAGTAGTGAGATATCTTCTGGAGCGGTAGAAGGATCCCACCATTTTCCCAGCGTCCCTGGCAACAGATTTGATGTACGTGTTCCATTTCAGATCAGGAGTAAAGGTCAAACCCAGAAGCTTGTCAAAACACGGAGCCTCTCCAAGACGGGAGCCATCCATTTCAATTGATGCCATATGGGGATCAGAGCGTTGATGATGTAAAGATAGTAGCTTGGTTTTGGATGCATTAAAAGTGGCCAGCCACGTCTTCCCCCATTGTACCATGTGCTCAAGATCAGAGGAGAGAGAATTAGAGAGAACTTTGTCATTTACGGCCTTTGATGTGTTGCCATAGATGGTCGTGTCATCAGCATAGATGTCAACGAATGATTTAAATATGTGTTTTGGGAGATCATTGATGCAGATCAGGAAGAGAGTTGGGCGCAGGATGGACCCCTGAGGGACTCGAGCATTAATAATGTAGGCCTCTGATTTCTGCCCATCAACCATTACTCTAATGAACCTATCGGAAAGAAATGATTTAATGATTGAGAAAACATTTCCAGTAATACCGTAGTTGGAAATCTTGTGAAGTAGACCCTTATGCCATACCTTATCTAAGGCCTTCGATATGTCAAGAGCAATTGCCCTGGAAAGGAAGCCTTTGTCAAGAGATTCACTAATCCAGTGTGATATAACCGTTAGCACATCTGCTGTAGATCTTGCAGAGCGGAAACCATATTGCATGTCACTAAGAAGGTTGTTTCTGTTGAGGTGGTTGACTACTTCCTTATTTAATATGGATTCCAACAACTTACTCATGACACATAGAAGACTTATTGGTCTGTACTGAGAGGGAGATGACTTTTCACCTGAATTCTTAAATACAGGGCACACTGATGAGGTTTTCCAGGGTGTTGGAAAGCACTTCTCTTTAAGGCAATGCTTAAACAGTTTTGTAAGTATGGGGGCAAGTTCTGGTTGGAGCTTTTTCAGCACTATAACTGGAATGCCATCAGGGGCAGTTGCTTTACTGGAATCAAGGTTCTTGATTAGCTTGGCGACGTCACGCACAGATATTTGTATGTTGCATAGCGTGTTGTCTGTTATAGGAGGGAATACAGGGATTGATGGTCATACATAAACTATAAATAGTTAATGATGGCAGAAAAGCAATCAATGAAATATATATTCGTATAAGAATATAGGTACATTAATTACAATTTTAGTATTGCGCAGATAACCTTGATTTTATCATCAAATCTTAACACTAGTAAACTTGAAATGACAATGGCGATATCGACATAGAATATAGAATAGATGTTTTAATAACTGCTGGACTTTGGAATTACCTTTTGGGTTTCTGCTTTCTTGACTATACTGACATGCAAAAGTTCAAGTGTAATGTAAACAGATATCTTGCTGCTCAACTCCCATCATAGTACTCCTGCAATTATATCCCAGATAGTAGCCCCCTACATCAAAGGGGCACTGTGTCTTGTTTGGTGTTAAAACGCAATTAAGAAAAAGTGACACTGGGATAAATGTAGAGTGTAATGGAGAGTGTGGTGCTAAGCATACAAATTTGTCTCGTCGAATATATGCCGTCTAATATAATCGCACATGAGAACATATACACCTTTTAATTGTCAGAAATGCACCCACATAATATTTAGGCACAAAGATACACAGGTTATAAGCCGGGAAAAGTAATTTATTTTTTAGATTTTAAAAAAAAATATTATCTGATTAGTGCTTACTCTTCTCGGTATTTCCAACCTCTTTGACTATTCACAACTATTTCATGCAGTGCCTGTTGATACAGGCATTTTGGGAGGAGTAGAAGGAATAGTTAATTTAGAATTTTACGGTTTCAGTTTTCTTGGTTTCATGTGGTGTTCCTCTTTGTTTTAGTTTTACTTCTGTTGTAGTTGCCAAGATGAGCATTTAGCGTCTGTAGCTCATGTTGTTTAGTTTAAGCATTCAAGAGTCTTCCCCAAAAATTTCATCATTATTGTGTTATATAATCCGTCTTCTTGATTTCGATTTCTCTTATTTTTTTCTCGAGCTCTTTGGAACTGTTCGTATTGCTTTTAAAATTTTATTATTATTATTATTATTATTATTATTATTATTATTATTATTATTATTATTATTTACTAATTAGGAGTCGTCATACACATTATCATCAAAGATTTCTCTTTGAGAACAACTTGTGGTATCATCTGGAGTTTTAATGACAACAAGTTACCTCAGGTTTTCAGTACTTCTCACCACTTTCAATAACCTTTGCAGATGAATTTGCATGATCGTAACAGCCGATTACCATTGATTTATCGTTGACAGCGACAATCAGTCTTTACTGGAATTTGGATAGCAATAAGTTTCCCTAAACTTCCGGTCTTCTTTACACTAATCTATAGTAGGTCTCGCTAATGCTTTCTCTCCTCGGTCCTTCCATGGCCCTTGGCCCTCCTCACTTATTCAGTAAAGCACCAGTTCATGGTGGCATACACAAAAGAACAAAATACACAAAAAAGGAGGCGGAATTCAGGGGCACAGGGGATTACATTACAACTATACAGTTTCAGTTTTCATGAGTCAATGTGATGTTCCTTTGTGTTTTACATTTGTATGAGTTTCTGTATGTTCGGCTTGTGCCTGCAGTGTTCATCTCTGCATTCAAGAGTTTTTCTTAATATTTTAGCCGTTTTCATTATTGTTATACCAATAAAATGATGGCCATCTTGGTTGACACTTTAAATTTGTCGAGTTAAACTCGATGGATACACATGATTCTAACGAATTTATTGAGATCAAGTTCCCAAAATGTCTGGTCACATAGATAAAAAGCGGAGTTCTTACTGCAACTATTTCAAATTTCATCATTTCAACTGGTTTTATAGTTTCGGGTGTCTATATCATCAATGTTAGGGTCGTCAGATGGCTTACAACTATTTGGGAACCTATTTTGAAACGTTAAATTTATTTTTGTGCATTAAACATTGCTTTACATTGAACTGTAATTATTGTGATAAATTTATGTGTCATTTTGATATTTCTAGTTTCTTCACATGTGTCGCACTTTTGGAGACTATTAATATATGTGCAGACGAGTTATACTGTACTAAACTTCCGACTCATCCTATTCCCGAAAATATTTTCGTGGAATTGATGTAATTCGCCACTATGTCGGTTGAATTCAGTGCCAATAATAGCATGTATAAGCAAATAGATGGTGTAGCGATGGGTTCTCCCTTGGGGCTAGCTTTGGCAAGCATTTTTGTAGGTTTCTATGAAGAGAGTCTTATCTAGTTTTCAAAAACCAGACCTGTATTTTCACTACCTTGATGACACCATTTTTTTTTTTTTTTTTTTTTTTTTTTTTTGACAAGATGCGAAAGTGGAAACATTTTTGCCATTAAGTTTAAGTTTGACTTTTGTCTGTTTATTCCAGTCTTCCTTTTTTTTTTCGTAAACCTACGTTTACTGGTCTTTATACTCTTTTTATACCCCAAAAACAAAAAAAAATGATTTAAGACCCTTACAGATGTGGCTCTAATAATTTATTGTAAGCTGGATAAGGAGATAAAATTTATTACAAGGACACTTTGTAACAATGGCTATTCCTTAGATATTGTGGAATCCACAATAAAAAAAATAGTTTCTAATTTTTATAGTCACAGAAAGTACAATAGGTAGATGCCCTATTTACATTCGCCTGCCTTGACTAGGAAATGTTAGTGCCAGATTGGCCACACAAATATCACAGTGTTATTTTGCATCGAATCATCGTGTTGTTGTTGTTTTTTTTACTAGACTTATGCTGTCCTCAATATGAAAACACGTCCCTCCCCCATAATAATAAATCTATCGTTTATTCATTTAAATGTAGTTGCGGTTCGCACTACGTTGGGTAAACGTCGTAAAGATTGAATCCCGGTGTAAAATTCACTATGCAAATTATTCACAATCAGATAATATTAATAGTACATACGGTTTGGCTATATGTTTTGATGCTCACAAAAAAGACACTTTATTCAGTCGACACTTTTCATGGAAATAGCGATAGAGTAAAAAATTTAGAAACCACTTTTCTTTGAGAAAAGTATTAGAGAATAAATGTCATCCTCTTCTTTGGATGTTGTATTTTTTCAAGGGAAGAAAATATTTTTTATTTGCATAGATATCTGCAAATGACCCTAAGGTGTGATTTGAAAGACCATTAAAGAAATTTAGAAAGAAAGTGCGACTGAAATCCCAAGTTCCTATTTGATGTGAATTGCACACCATGTGAACACAATAGTGATAAGATCTCGACACATGTGATTTTTTTACAAGGGGGTCACCAGTTATTAAGGCTCGACGGCCACCCGAGCATAAGGGTTAATGGGTAACGGTACTCGTTAGTAGTGGGAATTTGGTCAAATTTGATTATTTAAGGAGAGGGCTCAGCAAAAACTTGTTTACATTGGACTTGAAGACAACCATATTGTAGCTAGCTGGAAAGCAGGCCAAAGTTCCAAAGGCGATCAGTTCTAGGAAAGAAGCTTAGTACATCAAAATTCACGTTTTGATCTAGGCAGATAGAGAGTGGGCGAAATTGTTGATAGTGGTTGTAGCTAGACGAGTGTTTTTGTGAAACTTTAGCAAGGAGCTACCATTAATTGGAGCGCAGATGAGTAGTCGCGATGACAATAACGATAGAATAGAGACAGGCAATAACGTCTGATCTGTGGGAAAGAGTAATGTGATATTCTTATCGCACCTTATGAGTTCAAGATGGTGGTGAGGCTTCAAGTAGAAGCTTTGGATAATTTGGAGCTATTCTTACGTACTATTTTTTCCAAGTGTACTCTGATGTGTAGTATTAGTTTCAGCGAGGGTTATATACATGGGTCAAATAGCAATTACCATGGCATAGTAATAAACTTCATTGAGACCCTTCGGTAAGATGATAACCACTACCTAAACCTAACACCCGAAATCATATTTTCCAGTCCTTTTCGTTTCCTTCTAACTTTATCTACTACTCAAATTCTAAATCAACTTTATAGGTATGTTCGAATGTTGCCACTATTAGTGAGATCCCATCTCTTGGAGCAACCAAGATTGTGGAGTTACATCTCAGATCTACTCTGAACAGGTGTGATATTGCCTGTCATGGCCCCATTAATTGAAACTACAGACATTTTTTTATTAAATATATGCTTTAAAAACAAGTAATCTACAATCTAATTGTATACGAAACATATGGCATAAAAAGACCAGCGATTGTTGAGATGCAATAAACACAACAGGTGAACATTTTACAGAAGATTACAGAAGATTGACGTTTTATGGCATATATTTGATAAATACCGTGTGCAGAGCCTTTTGTGCTGAACTCTTGCTGTAGAATGTTTCTTTTATTTTCTTATTCGACTGTTTCTAATATAATTTAATGGTGAGCGCGTCTGGAATAAAGCAGAGAGCTTCATGAATATCGACTTGTTAGAAGGACAATGTCAGAATTGTTAGCGTGATCCTCCTATTCGTGAGAGCGAGTTCGTTTTATTTTATTTGAAATATAGTAATTTTCCTCTTTGTCATTCTCACCCCCGTTTTCTCTATCTATCTATCTATCTATCTATCTATCTATCTATCTATCTATCTATCTATCTAATGTGTCTACATAAACATTGCTGTATCTATTTTCAACATTTACTTGGTCAGTACTCAATAAGTAAGTAGAGCGAGGTAGTAAGTTTTGAATATATATATATATATATATGTGTGTGTGTATATATATATATGTGTATATATATATGTATATATATATGTGTATATATATATATATATATATAGCAATTAAGCTACACAGAATTTTAAGCGTTTCATACTGGTAAGAATTCGTCAATCTATTGCATGAAATTGATGCATCTTTTTTTACATAGGCATAACCATTTATCAAGGCCCATAGACCACTCGAGGATAAGGGTTAAGAGTGTACAGTAGTCAATTGGACAATATAGTAATCGTTAGTAATGTAAATTTGTTAACGTAAGTGGAACGGCTCATCAAGAACTTATGTTGGACTTGAACACAACCATATTGTAGTCAGCTGGAAAGCAGGAAAACGGAAGACAATTTCACAGGCGTGCAGTTCTAAGAAAGAAGGTTTATGCACAGATAAAAGTGGGGGTAATTATTGATAGTGTTTTCAGCTAGACGAGTGTTTCTTTGTGAAAGTTTGGCGAGGGGGGACCATAGATTGAAACTCAGTCGAACATTTTCCATGAAAATAACGATAAAGCAGAGACAAACACGCAACATCTATTCTGTGAGATAGAGGTTGCAGGGAAGAGAAAAGTACATCTACAAGGCTACGAAGTCTATTTTCAACTCTATCAAGGCAGGACAAGTCCTTTCTAGCAGCTCCTGCCCAGATGTGGCAACAGTATTCCATCTTTGGACGTACCTGGCTCTTATATAGATAGAGAATAGCATCAGCAGTGAGATATCTACTGAGTCGATAGAAGGACCCCACCATTTTTCCAGCGGCCTTGGAAACAGATTTAATGTACGTGTTCCATTAATGGTCAAGCCCAGAAGCTGGTCAAAACTTGAGGCCTCCCCAAGACGAGTGCCATTCATTTCAATTGATACCAGATGTGTATCAGAACGTTGATGATGTAAAGATAAAAGCTTGGTTTTAGATGCATTAAAGGTAACCAGCCACTCCTTTCCCCATTGTACCACATGCTAAAGATCAGAGGACAGAGAATCGGAGGGAACTTGATCATACTGTCTTAGGTGTGCTACCATAGATGATAGTGTCATCAGCATAAATGTCTACGAATGATGTAAGGATGTGATTTGGAAGATCATTAATGTAGATCAGGAAAAGAGTTGGGCCCAGAAAGGACCCCTGAGGGACTCCAGATTTCCAGTCAGCCAATCAGCTTCTTTGTTATTTACACACCTATTTATCGCAGTCAGTTGGCGCGTTTTTATCAAGTAAATATTCACTTGACCTCTAATTCACCTGGGTTTTTTTTTTGGGGGGGGGGTCCTGAGATGAGTTTCTGTTTTCTCTGTGTTGGAAAGTGACCTAGTTTAAATCTGAAGTTTTTTCACTTACATTTTATTTTAGCTTAGTGAAGTTTTATGATTTTATTATTATAATTATGATAATCATTTTGTTTTTGTAGCTATTATCGTGTTTTATTGTGTTGTTATCCGAAGACAAAGTTTATTTTGTGTATACATACGTTTGCTATTTCACTCCTGCAGCCTAATAATTTTTCGTTTAAACATAGTCTACACGGGCGCTATTTATAATGTTATTTTATTATATGCATGTGCATTATATACTGTACTGTATTTTGTTACTAATTTTTAATGGTGTATCCAGGGGTTCTACTTGACTGGCTGATCGTATTATGTTCCATTTGAGTATTAGCGAACTTACGTTTTCTTTCATTATACAGTAATGGGTCGCTAGTGCTGTTTTAATGCTTTTATTCAATATGTTTTTTTTTAATTTTTTACTAAGGGTTCAGTGTTTATCAAAATCCAAGAGCCACTTGAGGATAAAGGGTAATTAATATTGAGTAGATTGTGAGCTAACACCATGATGATCAGTAATGGGGCAAGAAGTCGACTCACTAAGAATTTATTTATGGCAAATTTGAAAACGACCGTGTTATAGTACACCGGGGAGCAGTCCCGCGTCTGATACTTCTATTAAAGCAACTTGCTCATGGAAACTTCGTTTAGTTAATTAGAAAATAATGATAGAGCAGAAGTAGACTCATAACGTTTCTTCTTTGAATAAGAGGAAGTATGGAGGCAATTCTGTACCCTATTAACGCGGCAAAAGGTACTCTAAGCAGCTTTTCACTAAGGCTGTTAAGTTTCAGTACATCTATTTCGTCAAAAGCAATTAAAATAGTGATGTCTGCATTCAATAGCAGCAGTACATTCAAAGGTGTATCACGGCTGCCTATTTGGCTTCTGTTGAGTTTTTTGGATGGAATATACTGACAGTTACCCAATCTGTTCAGCTGAATATGAAGCGTAAAGGTATTTCAGACATGGACGTTCGGAAGCTGTCCAACTAGCGATACGCTGCACAATGGAGAGAGACCTATGTAGTCTTGCTACATTTTGTTTTAATTTTATTTGGGGATTGGGGAATACCATCCGAGACAGAACGGGGGATAAGCAAAGTTCGTGGCAGGTTGTCAGAAAAAAGATCTAGAAGATTTGAAAATTGTCCATTAGCATCGGGAACACGAGTGGGTTTGTTAACAAACTTAGTTAGATCAGAAGCTGTGGAGAAAAAATGATGATCCCCCTTTCATTATCTTTCTTTTTTTTCTTTTTCTTTTTTTTTTTTTTATTTTGGAGTGAACCAAACTTATGCACTTTGAAATCTCTACCGACGTGAATGTTACCAGAGGAATGAGTAGACAGGATATGATCAATTTTCTGCAGCGATGTTCTCAAAGATAATGACTCCATTGTCACGCTGATTATATAGAGCAAATATAAAAAATGATCATGCAAGTGCTACTCAGAAATGGAGCAATTTAGGGTCTTCTTTGGAAATGTACCTGCCACAAGGAAAAGCATCCCTAATTCGATGTCCAGTCCGGACTTGAGGGTCAGGTGTGGGTCTCAAGTTAGAATAACCTTTAATTCTTAGGAATCTTCTTAGGAAACAGTTGAACTAAGGCCAGTTTCGGACAGATCTGGCACCGTCTCCTGTTATTGTATTTCAACCTCTGATTTTGGTTAAGGAGACCTGGTAGTAGAATTCTATGTTGGAAGTTAGGGTTCTGGCTTTAATTTTTTATGTTAATTCTGTTATTGAATGACACTGTTAATTCAGATTTAGATGTAATCAAAGAATAAATCGTGGTTGTGTTTGTGACTCAATGGGCCACAGCTGCATCTATTCTAACATATAGACGTAACATATTTTCATTTATATCACAGTCCCTACTTACTTGCCCCTCTATCCCCAGTAGAAAAAAATTACATGGTCAATGTTTTGCGAGCTATATTCAGCAATTCTCCCCAAAAGAGGTAGTTTAGATGATGCCAAAAATATAAGTTATCTCATTCAAGTAAGATTATTACTTCTCGATTAATAACAGATACCACACCATGTTCTAAAAGAGGTCTTCCTTCAAGTATGTTATGCTTTGTTTATTGTATTGGTGTTGCATATCTACGAATGTATCTGATATTTTTATGCTACGATTCTTAATTATTCTAATTTTTTATTTATGCTATGAATAGTATTCATCTTTTTTCTCGTCCCGATATCTCTTTTCTTCTCGCAGCTCAACAAGTTGTTTCTGTTTATCTATGGTAATATTTTTATCTACACAATAATTAATATTTTTCTCTTTAACTAATTCATTTATTATTTATCTCCCCCGGCTGATGTGAGAAATTTGCTGGTGAAATATTACTTTATTATTTGTTAATAATTTATTTGTTAATAATTGATTTTGTTAGAAATTAATTTATAAAAAAAAGTTAGCGGAAAGTCATCAAATTCTTGCAGTGAAAATTATATTTTCATGGTTAAAAGGTCTTTTTTATTTTAATTGCAACCAAAAGTTTAAAACGGTGTCTAAGATGACAACCTTTAGAAGATTACATGTTTCGGTTAAATTTAAACTGGAGACAATTATTCATTGGCTTACCTAAATTATTATGAAATACATTTCCAGTCATGGCTGAAGAGCATATTATGTCAGTAAATATGTCAGAGGTGTGGAGGGAGAGAAAAGAAGAAAAACTTTCATAGGTTAGCAAATCGCAAGCTTCGTAACTGACGCTTGAAAAGCTCAGCTAAAGACAGTCGGTCAATCTTATTGACAAAAAGAGGCAGAGGGAACGACCGAAACCGGTGATCGATCGAAAACCTAAACTAAAACCAATATTTGATCTCTGTTAATATACATGAAATAAATTTCAATCTTTACAAAGTCTTCGCAGCAGTCATTTTACTCAACTTTTTAGCTTATATTCTTTATACACATATGTGTTCTTATACGTAGTAGTTACTAGCCTGGGTGCCTGGCGTTGCCCGGGTGTTTGGAGGTATGTGTTGGGCAAAAGAATGTGGTTGTAGGCAGGCAGGCTCGAACCCGTGAATGTGGAGATAGGTGTTAAAAAATGATAGTTGTGTGGGAAGGAAATCAAAGCAACAGTAGGCAGCCAGGGTGAAGAGAGATATTTAAAAAAGTGGTAGTAAGCAGGCGGGTTCGAACCTGTGACGTGCAGGTGAAAAAGAAAGTGATAGAAACCCTGATGTTTTAGCCGATGTCTCCATGACGCGACCGGAAGTCAAAAGCGTTGAAATCAAACGGAATCAATCAATGACTTGCTAAAATGTCGGCGTAAAAAATCGACCGCTCCTTATACAAAACGGCCGAGTTTAAGGTGAAGGAATTAATGTTTTTGGCCAATTTTTCGATATTTGTCGTCTGATACATCGAGCTTCAAAATGATACCGATCTCGTAAAAATTCGTAGCCTCTGTCGAAAGTTTTAGGCAGATATACATACATACATACATTTAAACAGACAGGTAAGATTTATATTATAATTAATAAAAGAGATTTTTTTTTCTTGTTTTGGAGTTGGGATCAGAACAAACCACACACCGAAGTTTCCAACTAAATTGTTATATGTATCTCTTAATACTACCGTGTTCATAAAACGATTGAAACAAATCACAACGGACCACATCTCATTCCCTCACAGTCGTTTATTATCTGTCTATCCATTTATCTATCTATCTATCTATCTATCTATCTATCTTACCCTTGCTCTCTGTATATTGACATCGCTCCGCTAGCAGTATCAGAATTTTGGGGGAATTTTTGACACCCCTAACAGAAAACTGCGAATAAAATATAGAAAACTCGTAATTTCTCTTTCTAAAGTGGGTTATTTATTTTCTTTATATAATATGCTTCCAAAATAAACTATTTAAGTTGTTTAAAAAATAATAGAAATATTATTTTTCATTGTTTAAAAAACATTGTTTACAAAGTGCGTGCGTGCGCTCTGGGGAGCCATTTTGTTACGTAGTGAAATCAATTGATTTTATGAGATGAATATTTTTCAATTTTTAAACTATAAAAATCTATCAAAATTTTCCTATTCGTTCAATTGTTTCGTTTTTTTTTCAGGGTGAATGTAAAATTTTATGCTCTTTCCGATAAACTGAATATAATATTTTAGACAAACGTTGTTTTATAAATTCACCCCCCATTTTGAAATGTCTATGAGAATTTTAATAATTAATTTTGGTCGGCACGTTTTATATATCACAAATTGAAGATAAAACATGAATAAATAAAATACTCAAATTTAAAACAACAAAAAAATATCACTTATCTGTAAATTTACCGGTAAAGTCCAAAATGTAAATCCTTCTTTTTTCGATAACCACGTGTTTTTTTTTGTTTTTTTTTTACGTGGAAGCTTAATTTTTGTTTAGATTTTTCCAGTCATTAATGGTCGGTCAGTGTATATTTTTATATTTAATTCCTGGTTTCCTTTTTTTCGATATAAAAAAAAGACGAAACCCGATAATGCAGATTTATAGTATAATAAATAAAAAATTCAGGTATTTCTTTAAGATATTAAAAAAAAATTACATTGCATATCTTCGTCATTTCGTAATCCGTGTAAATACAAAAATGAAAAATCCCAGTTTTCATGTACGATAGCGTAAAGGCGCAAAAAAAGAAGGACAAGTTATTAAAGTTTCTGAATTAGTGTTTTTTTTTTACTCTTATAGGCTTCCGTACATAGGTAACTGATAATTTTCACTTCCGGTGTCTTTAAAACTTTCTTGAAAGACACGCGTTGTCGCGATGTGTGTTGGAAAAATCCTTCCATTTAAAAAATACATGGATTATAATACATAAATATGAATAAATTCTCATACAGGAAGATTAAAAGAAAGCATATCTTACTCATTAACCAGGTAAGTTCTTTATTTTGCAGTTAAAATAATTATCGTAAGATTCAAGTAATATGTTAATCGACAATCCGTGTAATGTTAAGTGAAGAAATCGAAGGAAAAATAAATAAAATTGTTTATTTCTCTATTAAAGCTTTTATGATATTAAAATTTGGTCTTTGCTCGTTTTATTGAAATAAAATTTACGGGTTTAAATTACGTTTTCATATTATTAAAATCTGATAGAAATATAGGTGTATATTCAAAATGGCGACTCGACTGAAAATTCCCCCAAAATTCTGATACTGCTATCGCTCCACATTTGCACTTAAGCACATTTTACTATTATATTTCTATTTCAACTCTCTTCTTTTTCTTCTTTTTCCTTCATTTTCCTGTTGTTTTAAGACCATAATTTTCAATTCATATTTCTCGTACAAATGAAAAAATAAACCGAGAAAACGAACGATGTAGAGAGAGAGAGAGAGAGAGAGAGAGAGAAAGAGAGAGAGAGAGGGAGAGAGAGAGAGAGAGAGGGATAGTCTGTTTTATAACAGTAACAACGACAGCGGAACAATAACAACACACATGCCGATCCTGGAGGTGCGGGATAGAGTTCACAAAGCATTGAATACTGAGGAAATGCCTCCAGGGTGTGACAACGCATAATTCTCAGGACCGAGTAACGTATATGAGCGTTTAAGCTTCAACTGTTGAAGCGAATATTAAAACTTGAACGGAAACTAAGAAAAGTGTTTTCTTTTATTTTTCGAAAATATTTCTTTCCTGTTTAAGAAATACAAAAAGAATTACATAAAATATGAGCTATACACTCGTTCAAGCTGTCGTGAACACAGGCCAATATATAATGGCATTATTGAGTCACCACTTATACAGGCTAAAATAGAGTAAAGGTTAAGTAATTATGTAATAAATGAAAATAAATACCTGAGTGTATAAAAATGAAATAAAAGTTGATGTCTAATCAGAACAATTTATGACAAGTATTTATTGACATTACATTTAAAGCTAACCATTTTATAGCCTTTAAGGAAGTAATCATGTGACAACATGTACCAGAGATGTGAAAGTAATGGAAAGAAGCAATATACATGGAAATTCCGTGTTACGTGAACAGACGAGTTTAGGCCACTTGTGAATTTAATTCGAGACCTCCTCCTTCGGAGAAAGCTGACTGAACCTGATCAGAGTGAATACCAGGTACACGAAAGAAAAATGAAAAGTGTTCTTGTAGTAATGATAGAAAGACAACTAATAGCCGTGAAATTTTTACAATGAGGAGATAGAAATTGAATTTGATTATGTAGCTTTTTAGTTACGTTCCTAATGTTATTTTGTGGGAACTTTTTTGAGATTGTCAAACCTATACATTTTTGGAAAGGTTTTTGTCTCAGGAATCAGAAAATCAATGTTTGTATTTGCTCAGATTCGTATATGGCGGCCATATTGGATTTACAAAATAGCCGCCGTAAGATGTACGTTTTGTAATATCTCAGCTTCTAAATAAGCTGGAACACTGATTTTAACTGCTAAACATACATTTTCAGGGCCATGGAAACCAAAGGTGGTGGTTGTAAAATTTTCCCAGATGTGTATATGGCGGCCATATTGGAATTTACAAAATGGCCGCTGTAAAATGCACGTTTTGTAATATCTTGGCCTCTAAATAAGTTGGAACACTGATTTTAACTGCTAAACGTACATTTCAGGGTCATAGAAGCCAATAGTGGTAGTTATAAAGCAACAACATTTTTAATATTTACATTTAGATGCATAACTGGGTTCAAACTGATGTTTTATTGCAATATCTTTGTAATAAAAATATGTATTATCTATAAATTCATACTTCAGCTGTTTTTAAAAAAATTTTGCTTTTATATCACTAATTCAAATTCTTAATTTACCTCTGATATTTTGAGAACTTGTAGTTTTTGTATTGCTATTCTAACATTACTGTAATTCTTTCTGTGTTTGTAGGTTTAGCATGAGTTATGAGTCGCAAAGTAGACAGGAGGCATGTCAAACCAAGGAGCCCATTAACTGGAAGCAGTGCATTCTCTGCCAGTCTGATGATGAAAAGAAATGAGTCTTGGTGCAACATCCTCGATCAGAGTCCTATGGCTTGTACTGCAGGTAATTCTAGAGAGGGCTAGTTTGAATGGTGGGGACTATGTCCAAGTCCAAAGACGACTGTAGAACTGCAGACCAGAAACAATGCGTGAAGAGAGGGCGGTCTGGCATCGCTCATGTCATTCGAGTGCAACTAACAAAGTTGAAATACAACGTGCAAGAGATCACAACGCACACGCTTTAGCTACAGGACATTACACTGCCAAAAAGCCTGGCCAGAAAAGAGGAAGCACAGAAGAGGCTGTTCCAGGCCCCTCTACATCTGGTTCTGCGTTGCCATTCACACGATCACATACAAGTCCACTGGATAAGAAGGGGTGCTTCTTCTGCTAACAGGACAATGGCCAACAACTGTACCAGATCAGGACTGAGAATGCAGGTAAAAATCTCAAAGATGCTGTGGAAAGGTCCCCTAATCCTGCACTACAGACTAGGTTGAACACCTGCATATCACTAGGTGATGCACATGCAATTGATGTCCTATACCACAACGCTTGCTGGACCAAAAATGTGTTCCATGCTCTTCGAGATACTAACACTAGCAAAACTGCCAAAGAACCTTTTCTACAAAAGGCAAGTCTGCTTGAGCTGATAAATCTTATTGATGTAGAAACAAAAAACAAAGTATACCTTGGGATGGATGATATTGAAACGATCTATGTTAATATGCTTGATTCAAAAGTTTTTGAAAGTCACGTACCTGTATTCAATAGAAAATGGCTGAAAGAAAGGATCCTTACTTATTTGCATCACCGGAAGTCTGTTCGACCAAACATAAGGAAGCCAACTGTCCTCTACTCCTGAGATGCATGTGAAGAGACATGATTAATACCTTAATGACAACTGGTAAGGAGGAGGAGAATAGCATGAAGATCATCTACAAAGCAGCACAGTTGATAAGGAAAAGCATTGCAACTTTCAAAGAGCCCAAGGAAAGAAATGTCATGCAGGTATCTAGTGACAATGACGATGTTCCAGCTGAATTGTACCCCTTAATACATTGGATAATGGTTGGGTCTGCTGAAAAGCTGGAAACTGTAAAGAGAACCAAAGATGTTGACCGAGCAACACTGACGATGAGCCAGAATATCATTTATGGGTTCAAATCGAGTAAACAAGTAAGGTACAAACCAAGCAATGAATCAGCATTCAAGTCACCCCGTGCACGAGGGAACTCTGAGGTTCTGGGAATGGCACTGACTGTCCACCATGACATAGGCAACAAGAAGCCGTTGAATCTTCTCAATGCTCATGGCTACGTTATTTCACATCGCCATGTTCTTCTCATGGAAACTGCTCTGGCAAATGCTGTTGTAGACAACACCAGAGCATACCAAGGCCTCTATGTATCACCATACCTGAAGAAGCTGACAAGAGAAGACATGCCCCATGAAGACCAGTCACCTCAAGCTGGAAGTTCTACCCACCAAGGATTTACAGAGCTCACATCTACTGATCAGCCAAGTCGGACGATAGCATTGGTGGATGTGCAGAAGCTGAGAAAAAAACCAGCGACTCTAGTGACAGTCAAGAATCTGAGTAGCTGCTTCAGTGACAGACTGATGCAACTAACATGAGATTATAATGAAATCATCCTCGTTTTTGACGCATACAGGGCAGATTCTCTGAAGAGTGCAACCAGAAAAATGGGTACTTCAAACAATTGGATGGCATCCTGAAATCAATAACCACAAAGGTCCTCCCAGCCCCTAAGGCCATCTTTGAGATGGTCACATGCAAATGTATATTTGACTGTTCTTCTTGCAGATGTTCCTGCAGGTCTAAAGACTTAGTCTGTACTGACATGTGTCAGTGCAGCAGCCAGTACGAAAACGATTCCCAAGCTGTGATGTATGAAAGTGATGTTGATGATGATGATTATGCATAGACTATTATCAAACATTTCATTATGTTTAAAATAGTTGCACAAACATTCAAAGTTTACAGTTAAAAGGCATTTCAATAAAAATAACTCTGATTTAGTATCTGACTAACTGCCAAGGTTTTTAAGTTTTTTTACCTATATGGTGGATTATGTATTTCAATGGGGGAGGGCTTACAAAAGATGAAATGATAACTTGGACCATTGACTTTCTTGACACTGAAAATGTAAGTTTAGCAGTTTAAAATCACTGTTCCAGCTTATTTAGAGGCCGAGATGTTACAAAACGTACATCTTACGGCAGCCAGTTAGTAAATTCCAATATGGCCGCCATATACACATCTGGGAAAATTTTATAACTACCACCATTTGCTTCTTGGACTCTGAAAATGTATGTTTAGCAGTTAAAATAAGTGTTCCAGATTATTTAGAATCCGAGATATTTCAAAACGTACATTTTACAATGGCCATTTTTAAATATAATATGGCCGCCATATACGCATCTGAGCAAATGCAAACATTGATTTTCTGATTCCTGAGACAAAACCCTTTCAAAAAATGCATAGATTGCAAATCTCCAAGAAGTTACCACAAAAGTTAAAATTGTGCCATTAGGAACCTGACTATATTATCTAGGTTTGCCGGACTTAGTAACTAAGCCACATGCGAAGGCCAGGAGTAGGAGTAGATTGTCAGAAGCTATAGATTTGAACGTGACTTGGGAGTATTTTATAGGATAGTGGGAGTTGGTCCTAACTTCCGCCAGCAGCAATATGGCAACCATTTGACTTATTATCATTATTATTATTATTATTGCTACTACTACTACTATATTATTATTATTATTATTATTATTATTATTATTATTATTATTATTATTATTATTATTATTACTATTATTATTATTATTATTATTATTATTATTATTATTATTATTATTATTGTAGGAGTCTGAATAATCGCCCAAAAGTAGAAAATTTAACAAATACTGAGAGAAAGTCAACTGATAAATGTTACCATGACTTTTTCGTTTTGTTGTCTAAAAATAAAAATGTCCTTATTTAGAAACCCATACTTGACATGGCTGGGGGGGGACTTGTCGAACTTTGATTTCACAGTTAAAGTAAAGAACATTTAAAAAAGTAAAATCTTAGGTGTTTATTTATAATTATACTTAATTAAAAAACAGTACAAAAAATTTGAGGAGTGTAACATTTCAATAGACATATAACCTATGGTAGTAACTCAACAAATCATATCAACCCATGCGCGGTCAATTCCTACTTCAAACTAAACTTGTGAATAGCAAATATTACAAATTTTATTTTCTTATTTTATTTTAGTTCTATATTCATTTTATCTAATCACTTATAACTCTTTGTTTCCAAAATTTCGTCTCTCAAGTAAGTGAAAATGTGCATGTTTGCTAGTATTTATTAACTTTGGAAAGCGAGTTTGTGTATTTTGAAATAGCATTAGAAAAAAGTTGAAACTATTCCTTCAAATTAAATACAAGGAAAATCTCACGGACCGACCCTTGAAAAGAACGCACATGGCCATTAAGGCACTCCCTTTATCTCTCTGAAATAGATAGAAATCTTGGCACCTCAAAATTCGATTCCACTTGAAGACGCTGGTCTTCTAGGGAGCCCCTTAGAATGGACAAACTAGTTAAGTTCATCTACCTATTTCGTCTTGTATGTAACCTCTGTAAATCTCAACCCCTTTCTTGTTATTTCTTGCTTTGTATATCTTACATTCCAGGTAGTATTAATATTTTACTTACTTATTATAAAACAAATTAATTACTAAAACAGATTAGTTTTCTCACCATACTTAATAACATACAAGGCTTCTTCTTTATGTCGGGAATTCTATCTCTGATTTTAAGCTTATTTTTTAGAACAGAGAAAAACTTTCTTAAGTATGATATTTAATATTATCATACATGCGGGACGTGGAAATACCTGGTGTAGAAACCAGGCGCATGGTTACCCACTCTCGGAGTGATGAACCCATAGAACTCAGTTTATCTTTCTAGGAAAAAGAAAACTCGAATATTAAAACTGAGAGAGGGAGGCCTCCTGTGTCATGTTCGACAACATGCCTAGAGCAAATCTCTGGTTTGCAACCCTAAATTGCTTAAGTAGATAGGCATTGCCTATTGCCGGCTTTCACATTCTCTCTTTGTCTATTAACCGGGTACAGAAGTGCAATAACAGAGATCCTGTACTTGGCCTTGGACATTGAACGCCGTTCCTCTATCCCAAACTTCTACCTTTTTTTACATAAACTGAGCAAATTGGGTTTGCGTTCATGCTGAGTACTCACTCGGCTGGTCTGGGCCGGTCTTGTCTTGGAGGTTGAGGGTAAAGCCCTAATCTCTTTTTTAGCGCTTAGAGCGGCTGCTCTATCATCAGTTGTATGACATCAGGATAGTTGTAGTGCCATGTAGAGCAAGGACAGGGGCCTTGCTGCTATTTCTAGTGGGTTTTTATGAGGCAATAACTCTCTCAGCAGGACCAGACTAATGGACCTCGAGTGCATGTATACTTGGCATCAAAACGAGCCCACATTGCCCAACTCTCTCTCTCCACAATCTGAAATTGAACAAAATGTAATGAAATGAAATGACAACCCCAACAAATACCACGATTAAATCAGACAACCACCAAAATAAAACAAATTTGCCCCCTCCCTGTAGGCTCGCATTCACAGATATCTGTAGGCTTAGAAGTAATCTAAATGGTGTAGAGTCTTACCTCCTAGTAAAATCTCCGGATCTCTTAGCATAAGTGAAACAAACCTACCCTCCTTATTTCCCTCTAACTACTTTAACATGAGAGGATCTTTCCCTATCTGTCGTAAAGACTCGAATAGATATATGCACAGGCTTGGAGTGTATATTCGAAGCACCCTTCCTTAACTAGAGAGCAACGTCTGGAATGACCAGGTTTTTATGTGTTTTCGACTAGATTTTTATCACTGCGTTAGTTACTTATATTTTTTTTTTTGCAGTCCTCCCTCAAGTCAGGACTGTACTCTGATCAATCATGTCTCTGATAGTGTACACGCAGCACTCTCCTTAAATAGTAATGCCCAAACACACGTGTTAGGTGACTGTAATATCCATCATAAGAATTGGCTTGTTTTTTCAGATGCAGCTTCTCTATAGCCCATTCTTTCATACAGGCAGTCATGTTCCCAACACGCCTTCCAAATAGTGACCACCAGCAAGCTTCACTTGTAGACCTATTCTTTACCACAGCACTTGAGGATTGTGTTGCCAATGCCTACAGTTCACTCGGAAACACAGACCACCTAGGGATATCAGTAGACATCGCACTCAAATCCCAACTCCAATGTGAGGAGCCACAGCTCAAAACGACAAGGTACTAAAAACGGGCTGACTGGGAAGACACCAGAGAACATATCAAAGATGCCCCATGGACCAATATCTTCTCTCTCCCTGCTGAACAGTGTGTGAATGAGACAACTTAATGATGCAAAGCGGGCATTGAAGCACATGTCACTGCACGGAAGTATTATAGTAATCCTCACTCACCCTCATGGTTCACTACAAATTGTACAGCTGCCATTACACAAAGCATGCGCTTCGTCGGCTCCTACATCATAAGTCAAATGCAAATATGCAAAAATTTATAGATGCTAGAAATCCTTGTAAGAGAGTTATAACCACAGTCAAAAGAAGACATGCTGAAATAACAACACATAGAATAGCAGAAGATAGAAACTCGTGATTTCTGGAAAATTTATAATAGTGTAGTAAATAATGGACAATCAGTAATTTCTCCATTATCTAATAATCAGAAGGTTACATGCACGGCAATCGAGATTCGCCTCCAATTCCACCCTAGAGTCAACAAACAACTCCCTCCCAAATTTTCCTATGTGGATGGAAGCCACAATTGATGATCTGAAAATCACCTCTTCACATGTCACCGATGTCGTAAAAAAACTTAGATACCTCCAAGGCGTGTGGGCCTGATCTCATCCCTGCTGTACTAATGAAAAAATGCTCAGTTGAGCCTGCCTCCGTACTTTCCAAACTCTACAACAAATGCCTTGTTGAATCCTGTTTCCCTAATAGCCCGAAGATGGCCTCTGTAGTACCAGTGTACAAGAATGCTGTCGAAAGGACAGACTCTCTTACCATCTTATTAGTCTCCTCCCAATCTTCACTCAAATCTTCGAGACGTTAATCACTCAATCACTATTTCACCACCTTACAAAAGCTTATCTTATTTCTGACAAACAGCATGGATTTAGGAAATGTCGTTCTACTGCAAATATTTTAACAGATATCTCTGAACGCATATACCATGCACTGGATAAGGCGAGTGAAGCCAGCGCTGTAGCCTTCGATATATCCAAGGCCTTTTAAAAGTCTGGCGTGAAAGAGCTGCTAATGAAAATCAAATGATACGGTATAACTGGACAAATACTAAATATAATAAGATCTTTCTTAGACAATAGGACAATCCAGGTTATCATTGATAGATGTTCATACAAGCAGCATAACATTAATGTGTGAGTGCCTCAGGGGTCGATCCTTGGACCACTATTATTCCTTATATTCATCAATGACCTCCCCGATAACATTGAGTCTGATATGGGTATATTTGCTGATGATACAATGCTCTATAATATGCATGAAGGAAGAACATGTACACAAATCCAAGACAATGGCTGAATCCTTAGAAAATGACCTCCTGACCGTCATTTAATGGGAATGTAAATAGATGGTAACATTTAATGCTAGTAAGACTAAACTGCTCTCCTTTAACAATTTCAAAAAACCTCTCCAACCACCAATATCCATGATAAAGAATACCCTACCTGAGAACGCTCCCTTCAAATTCCTCGGCTTAATATTCACAAGAAATATGAACTAGAATAAATACATTGATAACATTGCGAAGGCTTCTGCAAGGAAGGCAGGCTCTCTCTATCGAGCTAGAAAATTGCTCACACCTGAGAGTATACTGTACCTCTATAAGGCCACCATTCGCTCATTTATAAAGTATTGTTGTCACATCTGGGCTGGTGCATCTATCTCTAGGATAGGGTCCAATAAGGGTCTGCAATCTAATAGGTCCCACTTTGTCAACCAGGTTCCAATCCCTGTCCCATCGCCGCAATGTTGCATCCCTGTGCCTATTTTACAAGTATTTTAATGGCATGTACTCTGATGAACTTATTGCACTTGTGCTCTCTCGACATACATATCCCGACAAATCCGCTTAGCAACAAAATCACACCCCTTCACTGTTGAGGGCCCTAAATGTCAGAAAGTTTTCTACTCAAATAGCTTCTTCCCTAGAACAGCTGGACTTTGGAATTCTCTTCCTGCCGCCTGTTTCCCAAACTGTACTGATATGCATAAGTTCAAATGCAACATAAACTAACATCTTAATCTTTCTTAGGCACGGTTCCAAATAGCAGCCCCTTTCGTCCAAATGGCAATATGCCTTTTTTTAGGTGAAGGTGAGTAAAAATTTGAAAAAAAACACTTATCATCACCAAATATTTCTCTTTGAGAACAACTTCCCAGATTTCCAGTACTCTCCATCTCTTTCGATAGATTTTTCTGATGAATTTGCGTTAACGCAGCAGCCGCTTACCATTTATTTATTGTTGACAGCTACCATTGGTCTTCGCTTGGATGGCAACAAGCCTCCTCAAGGTCCCAGTCCTCTTTGCACTCGTTCAGTGGAGGTCTGGCTAGTACTTTCTCTCCTCTGTCTTTCCATCCTTCTTTGCCCTCCTTACTTATTTGGCGTGACATCAGTTTATAGTGACATACGCAAGCAAAAAGAAAAAAAAGGGAGCGGAAGGCAGGGGCGCAACGGGGGTTAACTTGCAATTATACATTTTTAGTTTTTTTCTGACTCAATGTGATGTGCCAGTGTTTTTGTTTTTTGTTTTTTTTTTTTGTTTTTTGTTTTGTTTTTGTTTTTTTACATCTGTGGCAGTTTGTGTGTGTCTGGCTTGTGTCTGTAGCTCATATGTATTAGTCACCGCATTCAAGGGTCAATAGTTTTCCTTAATAGTTTTACCAGTTTCATTGTCGTCATTTGTGGATCTTCTCAGCCACCCCCTTTTATTCTAATCTCTCTCATTCTTTTCCAAAGTTTTTCGGTATTCTTCCTAACGCTCCTACTATTAGTGAAATTATCTTGACTTTCTTCAGATCCCTTTGAGCTCTCTGTCCAGTTCCGTGTAATTGCTCCTCTTCTCTGTCTCGTTGATCTTTACTCTGTGGTTTGCTGCAACGACAAAATCTACAATCTGTCAAGACTTTATCCTTCTTGTTAATTATTATGACACCCGGGTTCCTTGCTTGGATGGGTTTACCCATTTGTATATTTATGTCCCATAGGATTTCGTGACCTTCCTTTTCAAGTACTGCTGCCGATTCATACTTGTACTATCTGTCTGGGTGTTCAAAATTTAGTTGTCTTAACAGATTTCTGTTGAAATACCATGATACTTTCTACATTAATCTGTTTAATTTAAAATAAAATTAATATTTCTTTGGAAATCATGTCAGTCACAGACAATATTATTAAGAAGAAATTACTATTTCGCTCACCGTAAATATAATTTGCATTATCAACTAAATATCATTTAAAAACATACATCCAATATCATTTAAAAACATACATCCAACTAAATATCATTTAAAAACAATACATCCTTCATTTATAGAACTAAGTGAAACTAACCTACACTGCTCAGGCCCCGTTAATCGATGTTACATGACTGGATGCCTCCCACTCTGATGTAAGGATTCAGACCAACATGTGCACCGACTAGAAGTCCATATTCGTAACCCCTTCCCCTTGACCGTATAAAATAGTCTAGAACGATATGATCCAGCTTACATGTGCTTTAGATTAATCTTACAATACGGCATTAGTTACATATACTTCCTCTTGTGTTCACTTTCTAACCAGGAGTCTACCCTTCTGACTGTATCTCGGATAGTATTGATAGACCGAACCACGCAAATGCATGTATTTGATTATTTTAATATTTACTACTTACTGGTTTCCTGAGCTATACAGGCGCAGTTGAAAACAACACGCATAGTGTCTCATTCCTTTTAATAATCTGTCACTTTTCTCAGTCGCCTCTCAGATCTTGAGGATTAGCAAGCCCCACTTTTGGATTTATTCTTGACTACACTGCTCGAGACTTGTATGACCGATGCTCCTAGCCTACTTGGAAACGCTGATAATCTTGTTTTAATTGCTCATATCACCATAACTCTTTGACCCCGGCCGCTGCTAAAAACGAGTAGATATTAAACAAGTTGATTAGAAATCAATCCGAAATCACATCAAGGGCATCTTATGGCGTAACATTTTTCTTCTTTCTGCTGAATACTGTGCAAATGAATGAATGAGTGAATGGGTCAACGAGTGCATTGAAACACATGTTTCCATGTGAAAATTATATAGCAAGTCTCGTCTCCACAATGGTTCACCGGTCTGTGCAGGTGCTATCGCGCATATGCAGCAAGCATTCCACTTGTTTTAGCCGTTATAACTCCAATGAAATTAAATAAAAATTAAACGAAAACTACTTTTGAGCATGAAATTTACTTAGCTAATTATTATATAGATTATTATTATTATTATTATTATTATTATTATTATTATTATTATTATTATTTGTACTTACTAGTGCTCACAGTGGCTATTATCCGAGATTACGGATAATAACTGATAGATTTTAAATGTCTCTCCAGAATTCAAGTACGTTCATCTCTTTCAATAACCATAGCAAATAACTCTGCGTTATCGCAACAGTCGTTTACGATTGACTTCTGCTTTCAATAGACGTTTGCCCAAGATTTCAATTGTTTTCATCACTAATAATCAATACACTATTATTATCATTATTATTATTAGTAGTAGTAACAGTAGTAGTAGTAGTAGTAGTACTAATTATATTTTCATTTTCAGTGTTCATCACACTCGACATCTTAATAGCTATGTGTACCAAATTTAATGCACGTCTGTTAATAACTTTAAATAGTAAGATTGTTAATAATATTACAGTGAGTAGTATTAGTTTTAGTAGAAGTATAATGCTGAACACCCTGTGGCACATTTAGATTCGTGATGCAAATATATATTCAGTAAAAGTATAGCAATTATGTGTTTATTGTGTTTTGTGTTAGTATTATGAATATTATTAGTAGTCTTAATATGCTGATTCTTTAACCTCAAGATACTATCAGTGATGCTTCATAATAATGTTGAGCAGTTATGTGAACCACAGAAGAAATCAATAGGCACCCAGAAATGCCCCAAATGCTCAGTTATAACAGAGGTATGATTCTACATCTATGAAGTGTTTATTCGAATGCCTATTATTCGACCCACGATTTTATCATTTCGGACAGAATATTTATGAAAATCGGAGACCTACATTCTTAAGCTTCTGAAACCTTTTGAATGTAGGGTCATGTTTTATGCGAATAAAATACCGATCGGATCCCAATTATGAATAGTCGTATATCAACGCGCATCTTTATTCAGTTCATGAATTATAATTGTCACATCAAAAAGTATTCGAGATGAGAATTTACGCAAATAAATATATTAGAGTAATTTATTTCTATTCGCGGCGTTTTTATTTTACCAATAAATTGGTCGTCATTTTGTACAATTCATGTGAGTTCAAAAAGGAATTAGAGCGTGAAATTAATTACAATTCCTTTAGGTAATAACACATTTCCCCCTTTCTTTATTGCTTTCCTTTTGTTTTCTTTGCTTTATTTGTACGATTTCGTTGTTATTTATCCGTGCTTTTGTTTTGGTTTATTTTTATGGCATTATTATATTGCTCTTTCTTTCTCCGTCTAGCGGTTGCTCGTGCTTTCTTAATGGTATTTTATTTCTTCTCGCGTTTTTTTTTAAAGATTTTCGATGCCAATGCAATTAATGAAATAACATCCATTGAAGTAAAATGGCAAGTGATGACTAAGCAGCTTTTGCCAAAAGTAGAATAGATTGTTTTTTTTTCTTTTTCATCATTGCAACATATTGATTAAAAGAATAATATAAGTCGATTTACTTTCTTCCAGAAAATACTTTGTCCACTTTGGAATTATTTTCAAATAGCCGTCATCTTAAAAAGGAAGGTCCTTTTGACCAGAAAAATATATAATTTTGAAAAATAGAAATGTAGCACGGATTGTAAGAGAGTGAATTCTCTACTTTTAAGTAAGTTGGACGAAATAATAGAAACACCTGAAACTTTAAAAACATTTTCAGATGTAGGACCACCTTCCGCATTAATATCAGATGTAATGTGACATGGAATGGATTCATATCTCGCTTGAATGATTCCTAAGGTAATTTTGTATTATTATTCGGCAAAAATCACATCTAGTTTTTTTAATGATGATGGCATGGAATATCGGCTTCTCATATGTTTTTTCTAAAGTTCACCAGAAATGTTCAATCATATTTAAATGTGGGGATTGTGGTGTCAAAATGAAACATTTTACTTCATTTGAATGCTCTTCGTGCATTCAGTAAGAACTTTACTGTGTGAATGGAGCATCATAATCTGAAAGATTGTATTTTCGTCTTGAAACCGTTTTCTGACCAGAGGATGAACTTGGTCACCCAAAATATTAAAATGATCTTAGCTATTGTAGGGAACCTATAAGAACAGTGTGTTTCGAAAATGTGGCCCTCCAAATCATTACTGTTGCGGACCAGGATATAAATACCCTGGCTCGTTACAAGAAAAAATAATGAAACGAATTGAATGAAGGAAACAAAGAACTCAAATGCTGGAATAAAATAAACATGTCGTTTATTTTCTGTTGAGAAATGAAAGTCTTGGGTGTACACGTGTTTATTCGGCCGTTGACGACTACGCGCGTGGAAGGAAAGGGGAATGCAATAGAGAAACGCGAAGTGGCAAGCCGGCCTGTAGAAAGAGAGGGTTAAGCTCAGTAGAGAGGCGCGCACATGTCTGTGTTGATGGACCAAAACCGAAGGGGAGATAGAGTGAGAAAGAGTGAGAATGTCAATCCAGTTCATGGAGATAGAAAGCGTATAAAGTGTACGTACTGTTTGTTAGCTCGTGCCCCATACATAGTCGCAGGGGGCGCGACGCGCGCGGATGCCCCGAAAGGGGGGGGAGAATGGTCCAACGACCGCTCAGCTCGAGAGCTAAGTCGAAAAAGGGCTGGAAACAGCTGGTCTCTTGCTTTTATACTTGTTTCCGGTGGTCTTTTGCGCATGTGTGGATTTCCTTTGAAAGGGGAAGTGACGTTGTCCTTGTGTGCGTACTTGTGCGCGCGTGTGTGTGTATACACGTGAATGTGAGTGTATGTACGCGAACGTGAATATATGTACGTGTGTGGATGTGGGCGCGTATGTTTGTGTGCGCGTATGTATATGACAAGTAATATAGCTTGAGATGTGAACGCATGTTTTTATGTGAGACTAGAAAAGGCTCGCGCATTACCAATACACATCCATGTTTAACATTTGGAAAACGGCAGTGTGGATTGAATGTTTGTTTCTCTCGGCTGTCTCAAAACATATAAACGGCCAGAGGTTGGGAATAGTGTAAATGATGATTCATCGGAGAAAATGACATTCTTCTACTACTCAGGAGACAATATTGTGACATCTATACATATTTCTAAGCATTTTTTTTTTCACATTTGTGTTCGAAAGAAATGGTTTTCTGGTTGCGGCCTGTTCATGAAATCCAATTTTGTGAAGTTCTCTACGAAGAGTTTTTGTTGAAATTGGATTATCCAGATGATTGTTAATCTCTGCTGTGATTTTTTCGTGACGTGTTTTTGTGCTTTTTCTTCACAGTCCTTACAATTGCTCTATGATCTCTTTCAGACAGCTTCGACTTTCTTCCTGGATTCTTTTAGAGGACGATACCTCCCCTTTTTACTAGGCTGTCATCACTTCGAGACAGTTTATATCAATACGGCTATAATATCAGGCACTTCTGTTATAGAAGTCTCTGCCATGGAGGAACCAACAATCTGACTTTTGTTTTAGAAATCTGATAGATCTATAATTTTAATTTTTTTTAATAGTATACAATATCTGAAATTAAAAAAAAATAACCAATTAATTCAGTGTAACAATAATTATCAATAGAAACATAAAACCAACATTTTGGTTATTTTTTTAAAATTTTATAGACGTTTTAGAGATTCGTTCAAAATTTAAAAGCTACGGCCCCTGTATATATAAATCCTGTAACCTGCTAATCTCAAAACAGCCCGCATTATATTAAATCACTAAAACACTACTTTAGTAAACAATATGGTGCCTGTAGTAATTACAGAATGTAAAAGAATAATTAATTACGTTTAAATAAATAAGTGTTCATTAGTTATTTTGTCCGAATATCTCCAGACGAAACTGTATTGTTGTATCTATTAAAGTACTAAATTGTTATATCTATTAAAGTACTGCTGCGTTATCTTTCAATGCTCGATTTGAATTTTAAATTTTAATGTAGTTGGATTTCTGTTATCATATGTTCACCCTCCCCTGTTTGGAGGATAGTATTTTATCTGTTCTGTTTTCATGTGACATTTCCTCCGGTGATTTCGTCTTCTTTTGGGGGCGGGGTATCGGACATCAACAGTAAATTGTCACAATCGCCTGCTCATTAGCAAAGTAAACACTAACATTGTATATACGAACAAACATATTTTATGGGAAGCATGTTATTGCTAGTATATTTAACAGAAATTTGCAGTCAGAGATACCAACGTGAAAATGGACGCTCAATTTGCGTATGCGATGTAATAATAATGAAGATAATTCTTCATTTGTCTGTTAATATTCGTAGACTTTAAAACTAAACACTTAGTTTAGAAATTCATTATAACTCGATGATACATGGCAATTTATATTTGTTCTAACATAATATTTTGCTTTCTTAAAAGACAAGAATCAATTTCCTTTTTCATTTTATTTGATGTTTTTATGATGTCATTGATTTTTCTTAACTGTTTCACACAAAAATATAATTGACGAATTACTTAGCTTATTAATTTAGTAAATTCTAAAACATTTTGAGAGTAAGTTATTATTGCGTTACCAAAACTCACTCAAAAATAACCTTTATAAGAAAGTTACTGATGCATCGCTATTTTATATTATTTCATAATTCCTTTTTTTTATTCTTATATTAATACGTATCATTAATAATGGGTAAGAAGATTTATGTATTATCTGACATAAAAAAGACCGAGGAGAGATAACACCAGCCAAGAATGGAATAAAGAGACAAGATATGGCACACGGCAAAAAAGTGGATGCAATTAATTACAATAATGGCCGAGAATAGGACTTCTCAGGTTATCGGCTATAAAGCAACCCAACACCCTAAAGGAAGAGTTAATGCCTGGGAGGATTCACTTCTTATAACTTAAGCGAATCATATATAATCTCGAAAAGCTGGTGAACACTCGAACGCTGCAAATGAGATATCAGTGTTAAACGGCTACTGTCATAATAATAACTAAATGATAATGATAATAAAAAGTAACGATCTCTGAAACTTTAGTCAGTTCTTTATCAAATTTTAGCATGGAGCATTTATGACATATGGGAATAAAGAAAGTTATAATGCTATTACAACTACTGCTGATACTAATTCTGTTTCTATTAATATTAATACCTAGCTCGTTATTAAGGCGACCTTTTTAACTGAAGATTATAATTGAAAGAGCACTTGAGATACCCGTTTCTCTTCATTTGTTTGTCTTTTTTTTTTTTACTATTATTCGATTTGTGATTACTGGTGCAGGATCGGTCCTGAATGCATATATATGACACATCATATCAAAACAATCAGAGCTTTGTCATATTTTGGGGAAGTTCCTGCGTGTAGATGTGTGTGAAAAAGAAAAGGAAAGTGAAAGACGGGAAATGGGTGTCACTGAGAAATAGGGTAACAAAAATAGAGAGAATGGAGGTATTTGTGTCACTTTTTGTAGATTGGTTTTTTAAGTACTTTTCTGTCTTGAAGCGGACCACAGAATGTATATACTTTTCCCAGACATTGTTGTGTAAATCGTTAGCTAAGTGTACAGCACGCAAATCAGAATATTAAACTAATAACCCTTTCACAACACACACACACGTACACATACTCGTTTTCTATAATTATATTATTATACACATATACGTTTTATATTACATGCTTGTATTACCAAATCATGTATGTGTGCCCGCGCGTGTGCTTCAGTATTTACTTGAAAGCTGTTCCATACTAGGGCATAGCTCAGTAAGTGTATCAATATTTAAATATGGCAATCAAGCTAAATACAAATATTTGTCTTCCAATTTTGAGCTCATCAAACATAGATTCATCAACTCTTCAAGACAATGCAACTATTTATGCTTAGCTTGTTTATTACATATGCTAATATATGCTTTCTATCTTGGGTTGAGCATAAGGGGAAATAATAACCAAACTGCTACTAACGTATTAAGCAATGTGTAAAAGAAATGGAGCTCAGGCGTTCTGAATTTTTTATATGAGGATTGCTTCTAATTGATTATTTGGATTCATCGCATTACTGTTCTCATCTCGAGTGTCATTTTCACAACATTTCGGTCAATCTAACCTCCGACCTTCTTCGGGTGTATCCTGTCGAACTCAGGAGTGTTTCTCTCGAACTCGGTAATTATATATATATATATATATATATATATATATATATATATATATATATATATATATATATATATATATATGACACTTTGTCAGACTGTGTTTATGTGTGTATCTGCATATGTGTAAATTCATTCAATATGGACTCTGAAAAAAAATGGGCTGTTTTTTTTTTTTAATTTCACACATGGAGGTGTTCTTAGATAGATGTTGTATATTTTGATGACTTCGATAGTAATTGAAAATCGACAATTGAACAATAAACGAACATCGAAAAAATTCCGGTTAAAAAGCAACAGTACGATTGTTACCAAATTTAACACCCTTGTACAATCTAACATCTCAAGTCTATTTGAAAAGATTTGTTCAATGCACAAACAGAAATGTCCGAGGTCTAAAAATAACAGCAGATGTTTTGACAAAATGAAGACATGTTCGAAATGAATGTTTATGATACTTCTCTTTGCATTTTTTAAATTCAATTTTTACCCTAAACAAGGCACAGTGGCACTTTGAAGCAGGGGGATACTATCTGGGGCATAATTTACAGGGGCATTATGAAGGGAGATGAGTAGCAAGATGTCTGTTCACATTACACTTAAACTTCTGCATGCCAGTACAGTTGGGAAAGCAGAATCCCGGAAGGGAGTTCCAAAGTCTAGCAGTTCTGGGGAAGAAACTATTGGAGTAGAAGGCTTTCTTACACCTAGAATTTCTACTGTAAAGGGGTGGGATTTAGTTGCTTGTCGGGTTTGTAGGGTGTATTCCCGTCGAGGGGGTACAAGTGCTTGTAGTTCGTCAGAGCATTCACCATTAAAATACTTATTTTATCTTTAATTCAAGCCATTATATAAAATAATATAAGAAAACAAACAGAAAGTTCTTTACAGTGTAATGTAGACTTCACTGTAGTGGACTAATCAATATGGAGATGCACCTGAAGATTAGAGCATGCAATCAATCGATTTGGTTAAAAATTTGGATTATTTCACCGATTTCGATGATAATAAATGTATTAGGAGTCTGGAACAACCATTGATACTCATTTAATCTCCTTGCTCCTTACTAATGTATATATATGTGTATATATATATATACATATATATATATATATATATATATATATATATAGGGTGACCCAATAAAAACAGAGGATATTACAATGTTTTTCTGAGCACTTTACAGTCAACGGAGAAAAAAGGCCAAAGACCCTAGTGTTTTGATGTGATGTTTTGAATATAATAAACTAGTAATGACCAAAGTTTCATTTCATTCGGACAAAACACTAAGAAACGGGGCTTAATTAGAGTTGGGGCCCGTTTTTTGGATCACCCTATATATATATATATATATATATATATATATATATATATATATATATATATATATATATATTATTATTATTATTATTATTATTATTATTATTAATTTTATTATTATTACACATTATATATATATATATATATATATATATATATATATATATATATCATGAGATAATAATTATATATATTAGTAGCGTGAGGGGCGGCTTTGCCCCGACGTAAAATACGCTTAAATATGATAGTTTAATTTGTGTAGATTTCGTATATATTATTATAGTCATGATTTCCAAAGTAAAAAGAAAAAAAACGTATTTAGGTGCCATCATCTAGAATCGAAGCTCTAGCATTCAAAGCTGGTGTCGTTTCCACTGTACCAACCGTGACAAATTAAAAAGACTGAATTTTCAAATGAGAGATTGATTTGAAATACTCTAAAGTAACTGAAATGTGACAAATATCCATTAGTAGATATTCAGTACATATTGTTCAAATTTCACAAACATTTGAGGTATCTGACTTTTCACAAAGATATTTCACACCTTCCCCCCCCACACACACGTGGCATAAAACACATTACTACCCGTTACGAGTATCAGCCACGTTCTAAAATTCTATAATGATGTGTTGATTTGTTTACAAGTAAATCCTTTACGTGCAAATATATAAACATTTACGCAGACCTACTTTTGCATACAAACACACACATGTATATACCCCAATTAAGAAAATATAAAATTATGAAATGTTAATCATTTAGTATACAAGAGATGATTGAATACTTACAGTATTCTATGGTATCTGATGAACATGACTGCTTCATTTAGCATCTATGTAATTTGGAAGTGTTTATTTTTCTTGTAATATATGTGTGTATAACACATATAGATATATGTATGTATATATATATGTATTTACATCTATATAATTAGATATTTAATTATACGCATATATACATATATGATATATATAATATTGTATATATATATATATATATATATATATATATATAAATTCTTTAATGAAGAAAGTTGTGATTATCCACTTGAATAGTTTGCATGTTGTATTTCGTATCTTAAATACAAAATTTATAAGCGGGGCTAGATATTGATGCGCATACGACGCATATTTGCGCAGTCACGAATGCCAGCGATAAAATGCATAAAACAATCTCAAATGAAAGGAATGTAATGATAAAAAAGAAAATATTTGTAGTTAATCCACATCTGATTAGCAAAGAAGGCGTGGTTGTCTTTGTTAATGCGGCCATATTTATTCTTGATCATATGAGAAACGCTAATTTGTTAGCGGGGCATCGAACCTATTTCTTTCTTCCATATTAATTAAATATTGATTATACAAAGTTAGTTGCTTTTTTATAATGATTTTCTACAAGTTAATTATTATCTTATTAATCGATAAAAATAAGCCCGGTGGAAATATCTTGAAACCGAAAGGAAAGAAGAGGAATGAAATCGGTAAGTATAAAAGACTGCTTCGATGCTGCAATAAAAGAATTAGAAAACTGCATAATCAAAATACAGAAAAATACACAGAAATTGTAAATTACGAAGAGTAATGATACGGAAAAGAAAAAGCGATAAAAACAGAAGAAGTTCTATGCATAATTTATAAGACTGACCAAAAATAGCGCACGGAATTACATGAACATGGTTACGATAAAAAGCACTTGAACAGAGAAATAGAATTCTTATTAGAAACTATACTAAACAAGGCGATCAGAAGGAACTACCTAAAAGTCTACATAGCAAATTCCTAACAAAACAGTAAATCTGTAAATCGCTGTTGACAAAGAGCATAAAACGGTAAATACCATCGTAAGTGAATGCAGCAAACTAGACTAAAAGGAATACAAAAATGTTTGTAAAAGAAAATCCAATGATAACTATGTAACCAAATACACTTTGAGCATCCAGAGACATGATACATACATAAACCATAGCCAGAAAGTCCTATGGTATATTAAAAATACAATGGAATAAACTTATTTAAGAAAGAAGACTAAGCGTGATAATCGTAAGCACCAACAGAAAAAAAATAATTAATTCGGCATCGTAGCAATTTACAAGGTTCATATCAAGGAATCAGAGAATTTAAATGAATACATTGATTGCGCCAGAGAACTGAAGCGAATTTAGAAAATCAAGAAAATTGCTTTAAAGCCAGAAACAGTTATAAACACTGGAAAAAGTCTACGCAAAATAAAAATTGCTGCAATATTAAGAAAACCCTCGAATACGAAAACTGAGATATAATAAGTATCGATACGTGTTTCAATCTAAAACAATATTTCAAATCATAAGAAAGGAGATTAGTAAACGTTGTCTTATGTGGAATGGTTTCATTCAACCACAAAATCTCAATTTTAAGTAACGTAATTAAATAGATATAATTGTTAAACAACTCTACCGAGATACGTGAACGAGAAAGGATACGGTTATCTAGGGGATATAACTGGCATTGTCTGTGGAAAAAATAAGCATATTTTTACTTAAAATTGTTTCATTGTTAGCATTCCAAATTATCCCTTGCAAAAAAGTCACTATGTTTGCATAGTCAATCCTAGTAAACCTCTTTCCTAGATAATCGTATCCTTTTTAATTAGCGAGGAATAAGATTGCTTATTGGAAATCATCTTGCATGTAGTCTTAATCTTAATAAATTTAAAACTATGTTGACCGTCAAGGCGCCTTGAATCTTGTATTATAATAAAATCGTATTTTTGTCTGTTTTTTTTTTCATTTTTTTTTGGGGGGGGATTGTTTTCACAATTTAATTTATATGAATAAGAGGTACACAGTTTCACAATTTAATTTATATGAATAACAGGTACACAGTTTCACAAATTAATTTTCATACTGAAAACGGATTCATAAACACTTTTATTCTAGCATGATTGCTATGAATACGATGTATTCAAAAGAAATCTACATTCAAGAAATACCATCATTTGCATATTACATTTAAGAAAATGTATTTTAATAATTATCTCTATTTTATTACTTGTTTGTTGTAACAGAATCGTTTCATTATTCTATTTAGAAATATTATTTAAAGTTCATTTATTTAATTCATATTTAATTTAATGTATTTTGAATTATACATAGCTGATACCAGTTGCGTCAAAACTGGAAGTGAGCTTATTTATTTAAGCTATGAGAGTTATTTCCCATTTAAGCTATGAAAGTTACTTCGCGTTTGATTTTCATGAACCATGATACGTTATGTTTTATGCTTTCTTAAATCCAACATGTGGTCACTTTTCGTAACATGTTAAGATATTCGGCGTATCTTAAATTGTCTGTGACTAATCTCTTTGCCCGGCAATATGTTTTGACCGGACAACGTCGGATTTATATAGCTAATCTTCAAATAAACATGGAAGATTTTCGCGTTGTAATCAGAACATTCCTTTGAATTTCTAATTTATTCATTTTTTGTAGTATTTCTAGTGAATAAAAGAAACAAATATAAAATTCGTTGAAGTCATAAGCAAATATACTGCTCTTGGAATATCCACTGTATACTACAAAATATCTTGTATATACTTTGGAATAACATAGAAAAATATCTTGTATATACTTTGGAATAACATTTAGAAAACCTATGGAGGAAATTTTTATGAGATTTTTTAATTTTCTCTCGTTGGAACTACATAAACATCACTATATATATATATATATATATATATATATATATATATAGCAAATTCAGGTTTGAGATGTTCAAAAGTATGGACTAATGAATACAACGAGGTGGAAAGATAGTGCAAAATATTTTTTTTATTATGCAGTTACATTTGGTCACTACAAACAGCGATCTGTTTCGGCCAATGACATTTCTTCAGGCGACCTTAAACAATTCGACGCTATAGATAGTTTTTCCTTTTTTTTCCTTTTTTCCTTTTTTTCTCATTGATTGTAAACAGATGGCTGTTTGTAGCGACTAAATGAAATATATAGTAATGATTTAAAAAGTTAAAAAATAATGACTCGTGCACCACCACCAAGAATCGAAAGCAAAACGTTTCCTTTTACGTAAATGTCTGAGCTATGAAAACAGGTTTTCTGCAATGATAAAAATTGAAACAGGAATGAATAGCTATTATATTACGCATGCATATTCGTAGTGCCGTCGTTCAACCTTCCCCTTGCAGCTTCCATTTTTTTAATTAATTTCCACACTTTTTCACGGATTTTTTCTAGCTAAAATATAAGCCCAAGCCCAAATATAAAGTGTTGAATTCCCTATATATTAGGTTTCATGTTTTTAGACCAAAAACTGACAGGGGAGTTTGGTAGGATAAAATGTTTTTAAAAAATATATATACGCACGCACACACACACACACACACACACACACACACACATATATATATATATATATATATATATATATATATATATATATATATATATATTCTAGCATGGGTTCCCGGCGTTGCCCGGGGGTGTAGAGGTGTATGCTGAGCAAAAAACGAAAACAAAAAAGGTCAATTTTTAACTTTGACCCTTATTATGACCACTTAATATTTATTGTTTTGCGCTCAAATCAAGTTATTAAGTTAGATCCATGTCCAAGGACCTATATCTAAAATTTCAAGTGTTTAGATCCCAAATTGTCGGAGGAGTTTGGTAGAGTTTTCAACGGTCAAATCGTTGAACTTTGACCCATTAACTGCCAAATTTCTGGCCGAAAACCGATCACATATATTTTCCCAAATCTCAGTACACTGTATATCAAATTTCGAGTCTGTAGACTAAAAATTGACAGAGTTATTGCGTAGGGAAATGTACACAGACAGACACGCAGACACACAGACACGTTCACTTTTATAGATATACTAGCATTTCAGCCCGGCGTTGCTCGGGTGTTTGGATGTGTATGTTGAGAAAAAAAAAGTGGTAGTAGGAAGGCAGGCTCGAACCCGTACCGCAAAGGAGGAAAAGACCGGGGAAAAAAACCTGACATCTATGCTGTTACGACCACCGCCAAACCGGAAGTGACATTTTTTTAAAATTTAGGCAAAACAATAGAAAGGAGAGGATGACTTTAAAAAATATCGGCGAAAAAAGCGACCCCCCTCCTGTAGAAAGGTGCCCAGTTTAAGGTGAAGATATTAAATTTTTTAGCCAATTTTTCGATATTTGTCGTCTGGAAGGTCGAACTTCAGAACAATACTGATCTTGGTAAAATCCGTCGCCTCTGTCGAAAGTTTTGGGCAGACATGCAAACATACATACATACATACATACATACATACATACATACATTTATATATTGGTAACCAAAAAATTTCGACCCAAGCCGATGAAAAAGCTTGCCCTATCTCTGAATACTCTTTATGTAAAATTTCAAATGTTTAGACCAGAAACTGCCTGAGTAATTAGGTAGAGACCACAGAGGTCAATTTCTTTTTAACTAAGACACACAGACACACAGCCACTTTAACTTTTATAGATATATAGATAGATAGACTAATAGATTAAACAAAAATATATACGTATACATAAATATATATGCAAACAATTTTTTGTTTATTGTAAAGATTTTACGCAAATATTATGCCAGTATAAATCAAGTAGAATATCTGCATGAATATAATTACACGTAATAGCTAACTCTAGATTATCATCCCATTAGAAAACCGAAGCAACTAATAGGGAATTAATTAAAATGAATGTTTAAAAGAATATGCAAATTAGCTAGATATTTTGCTAGTGAATGCATTTCCACAATCCATATATAAGAAAATTTTATGTTCTTTTTAAATAAATAGAAAAGAAGGTTTTAACATGAATATCAATACACACAAAAGAAAAACGAATTCATAGGAGTATAGATATATAAAGAGGTTTGTGGTTTATTATAACCTTTTTACGCAAATATTATGCAACTATAAATCATGTAGAATATCTGCATGACTATAATTACAAGTAATAGTTAACAAAAGATGATCATCCCATGAGAAAACCGAAAAAAAAACTAATAGGGAAGTAATTAAAATGAATGTTTAAAAGAATATGCAAATTAGCTCGACGTTTGCAGATGAATGTGATTCCACGGCTTAATATAAGAAAGTTGTATTTTCTTTTTAAATAAATAGAAATATCAATACACAAGAAATAAATTTTTGTAGTATATATATATATATATATATATATATATATATATATATATATATATATATATATATATATATAAGGAGAGAGAGAGAGAGCGCGATACAGACAGAGAAAGTAAGATATGAGGATAGCAATAGATCTACGGATAAGTTCATCTTGCAAAACCGGTTGTTCAAATGAAGTGTTTGAACGTATTTTTCAATCTGGAAATAAAGGTAAAATAAAACGTTTTTTCAGAAGAAAGTGAAAAGCTTGATGACATTAAATATCCTATGGAATTTGATGAGCCAAATAACAAGACCATTCATTCAATTGTAAACCACGTCTAAAAAAACAAGAACCGAGAGTGTCAAGATGCGTCAATTCAATGCATGCATCCAGCGATAAAAGTGTTATTTGAAACTTAAGCGTTACAGAGAGAAACATACAGTACCTCTAAAAAAATCTATGAAACTGCTATTTTAATCGTTTCTGACAGAACAACGTGACAACAATTTTATTTATAAATGTGGCAGGGCAATTTTACTGATAGTTTAATCATAAGCGTTACAATTATTTTAAACAAAGGAGTGACAGATCACGAAAAACTGCTATTTATCATAAATGTGACAGAATAACTTAACGGTTATTAGTGACAGAATAAGTAAACTATTATTCTAATAAGTGCGTGAGACCTAGAAAATTGCTATTTTAATATTAAGTGTGATATAATAACATAACTGCCATTTTAAACATTATTATACGTGTGTCAGAAGTGTAACTCCTACTTTTATCATAAGTTGGGAAGACAACGAAACTGCAATTGTTTTTCTAAGAGTGACAAAACTGCTAGTTTTAACATATGCGTAACAGAACGACGAAGATAATATTTCAATCATAATCATGACAAACGAACGAAAATGTTATTTTCCTCATCATCATGACAGACCAATGAAAATGCTATTTCAAACGTAAACGTGACAAAACGACTAAATTGCTATTTTCAACATATTCGTTAAACTAACGGAACAGTTATTTCAAACTCAAGAATGACAAACCAACGAATAAACAAACGGACGTAGCCTCGTTCAGGTGAAGTTGAGTAAATCTAAAATAAATCTTCAAGTTTATCGATTAAAATATTATTTCATATTGTAGCATGAGAGGCCGACTAACAGATGAGCCGAATCCGCCATAGAAATCCGAGGACGCATCTAAAAGCGAAACAGGAACATCTATTAGATGTGGAAAATATAGAGCACCATCTATGGCCGAATACACATCCTGGTCGAATGGAGGAGTTTCTATTTGAATAGAAACACTGCCTCTTGGTTGTATGGTTGTGAGAAGTGGTAATTATACGCCGTTGTTGAGTGGGGAATTTTTAAATACATTATCGAGCGTTTGGGACGAAAAAAGAAGGTTTTCTACGCTGTTGTTTCTTGAAATAGATTTGTTATGACAGCCGATAGATTTGAAACTTTTCTATTCTGCTGATTTTGTTCTGCTTTCGCGTGGAACGGCGCTTCCATTATTCTCAAATGTACTTTACACTCTACAGAAAAACAAACCTCCAGTATTCTTAATTCACCCTCGATCTCACTCTTTCACTCCCTTTAACATATAAACTGTTGCCCTCTTTTTAACTAGCAATCTCCTCATTTCTCTTTCAAAAATACACATGAATGCATACACACGCGTATGAATTAAAAAGAGAAAGGGAAGACCTGCTAGGCATATAATGTTTTTAACATATATATATATATATATATATATATATATATATATATATATATGTTAAGTATTAGAAAAGCTAAACTATATATATATATATATATATATATATATATATAAAAGTGAACCTGTCTGTCTGTCTGTCTGTGTGTCTGTGTGTCTGTGTACATTTCCCTACGCAATAACTCTGTCAATTTTTAGTCTATAGACTCGAAATTTGAAATACCGGTTACTGAGATTTGGGAAAATCGATGTGACGGGTGTCAGCCAGAAATTTGGCTGTTAAGGGGTCAAATTTCAACGATTTGACCTTTAAGAACTCTACCAAACTCCTCCGACAATTTTGGGTCTAGACACTTGAAATTTTAGATATAGGTTCCTTGAACATGGATCTAACTTAATAAAGTGATTTGAGCCCGAAACAATAAATTTTAAGGGGTCATAATAGGGGTCAAAGTTTTAAAAAATTAACCATTTTTTTGTTGTTTTTTTTTTTTTGCTTTTTTTGCACAGCATACACCTCCAAACACCCGAGCAAGGGGTCAAAGTTCAACGATTTGACCTTTGAGAATTCTACCAAACTCCTCCGCCAATTGTGAGTCTAAACACTTGAAATTTTAGATATAGGTTCCTTGGACATGGATATAACTTAATAACTTGATTTGAGTCCAAAACAATAAATGTTAAGGGAACATAATAGGGGTCAAAGTTTTTAAAAAATGACCGCTTTTTCTTTTTCTTTTTTTTTTCTCAACATACACCTCCAAACACCCGGGCAACGCCGGGATGAAATGCTAGTATATATATATATATATATATATATATATATATATATATATATATATATATATATATATATATATATATATATATATATTAAGTATTAAAAAAACTAATAGGGATTAGGGATCTTCGATCATGTACTTTCCAACATTGTTTCACACTTGCTTGCTGAAGTACTTTCATCCCGGTATAGAAGAACTCTGTTGTTTATACTTAAGAAAACTTTCAACTACAGCTATGACATCCCAATCACTGGCAAAACAGAAATCAGGCAATGCTTTTTCCTTTGAATGGAAAGTCAAAGGGGGTCAGGTGTAGTGAAAAAGGTCAATGCGGAACAAGTTCGAATCCACAACTGTTAATTATTGTCATAGCAGTCAATATGATGTGGGCTGGTGCATTGTTTTGGTAGAAGAGAGTTACTTTTGTGAGTATTCCCGACCTTTATTCTTGATTACTTTCCTAAGCATTTCAATTGTCTAGTCATCATATCACCCTTTTGAAATTATTCGATTAATATGGCACCTTGGGAATTCCAACAAATAAAAGTCATGACCTTACGAGCTGATGGAACGACGTTGGAATTTCTTTTTTGGAAGGATGTGGGTTCCCACTGTTTTGATTGTTTTTTTGTTTTGTTTCAAATCGATATTAATGAACCCATATAGTGATTAATCGAGCAAAACTATCATGGAACAATTCGTGATTACTCTTGGAGACAATACATTTGGCGCGTTTTTGTATAGGTATCAGAAGGCGAGGATCACACCTTGCAGAAACCTTTTAAAATCTATGTTTTGGGTCAAAATTATGTTTGATTGTTTAATAGATATACCAAGTCTCTTTTCTATCTGACGACATAATATTCAACGATATTGGTGTATCATCTACAAAGCAAGAACAAACATATCTATAGTTATTTTTATTGGTGCTCGTCCTGGTCTTGGGTCATCTTCAACACTGTCTCTACCACGCTAGAATTCTTTGATCAAACGTGTGATTGCCGCATATGAAGCGGCATACTCCGCTGATGGTCTCCACATGCCATAGTAAATTTTGGAGGCAATCATCCCTTTCAAATGCAGGGACTTTATGACTGCACGAATTCTTATTTTCTCTATTTTTCAATGAACCCTTGATTCTTAATTATTCAAATATCCCCAAATTATGTAAGACGCATTTTGCAGGAATACTTTATAAATACTTTTTTAGGAATCAGAGGTAAGACTATGCATCAACGCTTAATATACACGATGCTGAAACTTTTTCATACACTATCATCTATAATCCTTTAAATTTCGGTCTTTGTGTGAATTGCAATTCCTATTAAACCCCTTTTTCTATTATTAAAAAGAAAACACGACTTTGTTGTATATTGGTCGTGGAATTGCATTCATCTGCAAAAGATTTGGCTAATTTGCATATTCTTTGAAGCATTCACTTTAATTAATTCCATATCAGTTTTTTTCGGTTTTCTTGTGGGATGCATATTTTTAGTAAACTATTACGTGTAATTATATTCATACAGATATTCTACATGATTTATACTTGCATAATATTTGCTTAAAAAGTTTATAGTAAACACAAATCTCTTCTATATATATTCATGTATACGTATATGTATTTTTTAAAAGATTTTGCAAACCACGCTCATCTGTCAGTTTTTAGTCTACAGACATGACACTTAATATATGAGGTAATCGAACTCCTGCGAAACTATATATTTGGGTTTTAGTCGGGGAAAATCGGTGCAAAAGTTTGATACTATGAGACTATAGTTGTTGAATTGTTGAATATTTTGTGGATTCCTCTTGTGAACATTGCTCTTCAATATTTTCCACAAATTTTCAAGTGAGTTGACGTCTGGAAATTGACTTACCCAAATAAGAACGTTAATTCGTTATTTTTACCCATTCTTTAGTTAGTTTTTTTTACAAGGTAGTCACCACTTATCAAGGCCCGAAAGCCACTCGGGGATAAGGGTTATTTTATGTACAGTACGTTAGTGTTAGAGATTTAATAAAGTGTCTTACTTAAGGATGCGGTTTATCAGGAATTTGTTTACATTGGACTTGAAGACATCCAGGTTGTAGTCAGGTGGGAAACAAGAAACCGGAACAGAGTTCCACAGGCATGTACTTCTTAGAAAGAAACTTTATTCATGGAAACTACGTTTTGATTTTGGCACAGAAAAGGAGTGTGGAACATTTTTTAGAGTGGTTTCTGTTAGACGGGTGTTTATCGTGGGAGAGAGGTTGCAGGGAAGAGAAAATGGCATCACTTACTAGGCCACGAAGTCTATTTTGTACTCTGTCAAGGCAGGATAGGCTGTTTTTAGCAGCTCCTGCCCAGACGTGGCAGCAGTACTCCATCCTTGGACGTACTTAGCTTTTATACAGATAAAGAATTGCATCAGCAGTGAGATATCTTCTGGAGCGGTAGAAGGATCCTACCATTTTTCCTGCGACCTTGGCAACTGACTTGATGTACGTATTCCATTTCAGGTCAGGGGTAAAGGTAAAGCCCAGAAGCTTATCAAAACATGGAGCTTCCCCTAGACGAGAGCCACCCATTTCAATTGATGCCAGATGGGGATCAGAGCGTTGATGATATAAAGATAGGAGCTTGGTTTTAGATGCATTAAAGGTAACCAGCCACCTCCTCCACCACTGTACCACGCGCTCAAGATCAGAGGAGAAAGAATCTGAGAGAACTTTGTCATTTACGGCCTTTGATGTGTTGCCATAGATGGCTGTGTCATACGAATAGATGTCAACAAATGATTTAAGTATGTGCTTTGGGAGATCATTGATGTATATCAGAAAGAGAGTTGGGCCTAGGATGGACCCCTGAGGGACTCCAACATTAATACTGAGGGCCTCTGATTTCTGCCCATCAAGCACTACTCTTATGAGCCTATCGGAGGGAAATGCTTTAATAATTGAGAAAACATTTCCAGTTATACCATAGCTGGAAATCTTGTGAAGTAGACCCTTATGCCATACCTTATTGAAGGCCTTTGATATGTCAAGGGCAATTGCCCTAGAGAGGAAGCCTTTGTCGAGAGATTCGCTAATCCTATGAGATATAACAGTTAGCACATCTGCTGTAGATCGGACAGAACGGAAACCATATTGCATGTCACTAAGAAGGTTATTTCTGCTTAGGTGGTTGACTACTTCTCTATTAATATGGATTCCAGCAGCTTACTCATGACACACAGGAGACTTATTGGTCTGTACTGAGAGGGAGATGACTTATCACCTGAGTTCTTAAATACAGGGCATACTAATGAGATTTTCCAGGGTGTTGGGACGCACTTCTCTTTAAGGCCACGCTTAAAGAGTTTTGTAAGTATGGGGGCAAGTTCTAGTTGAAGCTTTTTCAGCACAATGATTGGAATACCGTCAGAGCCAGTTGCTTTACTGGAATCAAGATTCTTGATTAGCTTGGCGACATCACTCACAGATATTTGTATGTTGCAGAGCGTGTTGTCCTTTATAGGAGGAAATACGGGGAGTTGATGGCCTTCGTGGCATAGGTTAGAATTAGCTGTAAAGTTCTTGGCAAATAGTTTGGCCTTGTCTGATGCTGACGAGATTACCTCAGGTCCATTGATGATGGTTGAGATAGAACGCTCACTTCTGTTCAGGATCCTGTTTGCTATTTGCCAAAACTGGTGGGAACCAAGCCGCTACTCAGCTACTTTGGATTTAACGGACTGAGCATATAGGTCTCTTGCATTTTTTATTACTCTTTTGCAGCGGTTGCTGGCATTCCTGAAGGCAGCTTTAGTCTCAGTGCATCTATTACGTTGGTAACTATGGAAAAAGTGATTTCTGTGCGCGATGGCAGCAGCACATTCTGGGGAGAACCATGGCTGGCTCTTAGGTTTTTGTTGGAATTTTTTAGATGGTATGAATCGGTCTATGCCTACAATTAGTCATTCGGTCAAGTCTGATACTATGGAGGACACATCTTTTTTAAACATCGAATGCAGTGGTAGATCGGATATAAGTGTACGGAAGCTATCCCAGTCAGCGGTAGAGTATCGATATACAGTAAGGTGGAGAGGTACATCTCCAGGCTTATTGCGTTTCGTTTTTATCTTAACTGATACAACTGCGTGGTCGGAAAATCCCAGAGGATACAGAACGGAATTTAACATAGCTCAGGGGACGTTGTGAGAAAAAGGTCTAGAAGGCTAGAATACTGACCGGAAGTATTGGGCACTCGGGTGGGTTCGTGGACAATCTGGGTGATGTCATAAGCAATGGTAAAATCATGACATAACCTCCCCTCATCATCTGTCATGTTAGAGTGAGTCAGCCATTCCGCATTGTGGACATTGAAGTCACCACAAATGTGGATGTTAGCTGAAGAGTGAGCAGACAGGATGTGGTCAATTTTTTTCAGATATGCTCTTAAGGATAGTAACTCCGCGGTTGTGGGGGCGATAGAGAGCAAATATAATCGCAGTGGTGTAAGCAAGTGCAACTTGGAAGCACATATAAGGTAAATTAGGGTCTTCTCTGGAGATATCCCTACCACACGGAAAGCCATCTTTAATGTAAGCACATATTCCATGTCCATGGCGATCTTGGGGGTCAGTTTAGATGTTAAGTTAGAGTATTCTTTAATTATGAATTCGTCAAGGGAAGCGGTTGGCCTAATGCCAGTTTCACTTAGGAAGAATGTGTCTGGTTTCCTCTCCTGTAATTGAGTTTCAACCTCTGGAAGGTTGAAACGTAGACCTCTGATGTTGGAGAAGGAGACATGGTAGTAGGGGTCTACGTTGGAGGATGGAGTTCTAGGTTTACACGTGTTATTTTTCTGGAAGTATTTCATGTTGAGGATTGGAACCAGTCGACAGACTTGGTTAGAGCAGGACAGAGAGAGAAGGTTAGAGAGAAAAGTAGAGGAAGATTTTTTTGTAGCCATGAAAAGGTAAAGCCGTTACAATTACCCACTAGTATGCCATCGAGAGGCCCCACTCGAAACTACTACATTATCCAGAGTCCATTCATCAAATGGCAATACAGCAGCTCCAGTATTTTGCACCTGCTGATAGGACAACCTCCTTAGAGGTTAATCCAAGGTTTGGGTCCCTTACTATCAGGCGGATAACGTCAGCCCAGATGAACCGTTTACCTCTAGCACCCTTACTAGAGACATGACCACAAGGATAGACATAGGAACAGAAAATTTCCGACATCTCAGGCTACTGTTCACGAAGTACTGTCGTCCTGGAGAGCAGCTTTTTCTTCACCTTTTGTCAGAAACATGACTCATTGGAAATGAGGACTGAGGGACAAATAAGGAGAAGCGAGTGTAATGAGAACTGCCGATAACGCACCCACAATGCGTTGTATACTCTCCAGTAAAAGTTTAAAGCTAGAAGAAAAAAACAAAAAACTTGCATGTATGTATTGGATACCTAAAAAAAAAAAAAGACTTCCATGTATGTATTGGATACCTAAAATGCACAAAAATCCAGTTTGCGCTAGGTTTATTGTAGGTTCAAAGATATGCATTACTAAACCGTTAAGTAAAGCTATATCTAAAGTGTTTAAATTGATTATAAATCAAATGAATAATTTCAACCAGAAAAGAAAATTCTATAGTAATTTTGATTTATTTTGGGTGGCAAATAATTCACAACAAGTAAGTAGTTTGGCAGTACGTTTGGGATCATTGTCGTCCTGAATACGAAATTGCTATTATGTCCAAACAACTCAACAGATTTTCAGAGAGTTTTCTCTAGTACGTACATACGCCCATTCATTCTACCATCGATGACTTTTTATTCGCCAGTATCATTGGTTGCACACCATCCCATACCATAATCAAACCACTGCCAAACTTCACTGTAGGAATGGTACTCTTTTTTGTTGTAGGCGATGCCATTTTTCCGCCATACTGGTGTTGCAGTGTTTCTTCAAAAGATTTCGATTTTAGTTTCGTCTGACCAGATTACCTTGTTCCAAAATTCTTGTGGTTTCTATTCATATGTTTTAACATAATTTAAACGTGATCTGACATGTTGATGCTTTTGACTGTACTTTGAGATCTTGAAACAAAACCTATACGATTTAGAGCTCTACTGATTGTATCCTTGCTCACATCAATCCAAGCTTCTCTGAGGTCGGTTTGAATTTTACCACGAGTAACAAAAGCATTTCTTTGTACCTTTCTGCTTACCCACCTTGATTTTTTGTTTGTTTAATTACCTTGGTCGACCAAATCTTAGAAGATTTGCAACAGATTTATAAGGGTTTTTAAACTTTCTAAAAAAGTTTCCAACTGTATTAAGTGGTAGATTAAGTTCCTTTGATATTATTCGATGCACTTTTACTTCTTTGTGCTTATCAATGATTTTTTGATGAATATCTATTGACAACTCTTTAGTTTAAGGCATTTTTATAAACGAACTGGTTGACTTTGAAGCCGGTGAACACAAACTGGAAGAATTTTATAAAATTATTTTAATATAAAGCTCTCTGATTGGTCAGTAAAAACTCGCTTGCATTATTGCAACACCGAAAGGAAAAGTCATCTAAAATTATTTTAGAAAAGCGACTTTTAAGTGTATCCAATACTTTTGCGTTTGTTAATTTATATCTTTCCTAAAATATAAACTTTCTAAACTTTGATTTTGTAATTACTACCCTGAATATAAGTAAGAATAGTAATATGAATATACTGACCAACATTTAGGTAAACTTTTGGACCCTAATTAGAGTTATGAAGAAAAATGTAATGTATCCAATACTTTTACGTACCACTATATTAAAAATTTTGAATGTTAGACATGTGTTGATTAAAAGTATAGAACAATAAGAGGCCAACTTACCTTTTTTGCCTACACTCTTTATGAGTTGGATAGAGTTTGTTTTTATTTATAAAAGCGAGGAAAACCCACGAGGGAAAATATACGTTGAAATGAAAAAAGGCGTGATTTTTTTGTCTTGGCCTTATCACATTCCAGAAGAAATAGTCAAGAAACCATAATCGGGCAAGGAAAGTGTCAACAGGCTGGCAAGTTGAATAGCCACGACGAGGTCGTCTTCGATTTGTATGCAGAAGTGAAATACTGGTGGAAGATATACAGACGTTCGACGGCGATATAGTTCATTTAGGCCTTCACTACGCTCCTCAACATTTCCTTGGTCAAATTCTGAATGAAGAACGCTGGCATGATGTGCTTATCAATGACCATGACGGAGGAAAGAAATGTCTATGCATCCAGACGGTAACATTTCCGATAAATTTTGCAGATCGACTTATCATTTTGTTTGGTCGAACTTGTTTACATCAGAAAAGAGCTTCAGCATCCCGGCAGCCGTATGTTTGTTTAGCAAAGTCACTGCATTTACCCACTCCCTTGAAAGCATTCATTAAAATCCAATAATGATACTCGGGATACTCTTTAAATTCTTGAAACTCTTTTAAAAACAAGATTTTCTTTATATACAAAACTACTTCTTTTTTTTTTACACAGTGATCACCACTTATCAAGACCCGGAAGCCACTCAGGGATAAGGGTTATTGCAAGTATATTACGTTAGTGTGGAGATTTGATGAAGTGTTTACTTAAGGGGGCGGTTCATTAGGAATTTGTTAACATTGGACTTGAAGACATCCAAGTTGTAGTCCGGTGGGAAGCAGGCAGACGGAACAGAGTTCCACAGGCGTGCAGTTCTAAGAGAGAAGCTTTGTTCATGGAATCCGCGTTTTGATTTAGGCACAGATATAGAGTGGGGGAAATTTTTCACAGTGGATTCGGCTAGACGGGTGTTTTTCGTGAAAGATTGACGAGGGGGGACCAGAGATTGGAGTTCAGAGGAGCACCTGCCATGGAAATAACGATAAAACAAGGATAGGCTCGCAACGTCTCTTCTGTGGGACAGAGGTTGCAGGGTAGAGAAAAGGGCATCCCCCACTAAGCCACGAAGTCTATTTTGTACTCTGTCAAGGCAGGATAGGCTGTTTTTAGCAGCTCCTGCCCAGATATGGCAACAGTATTCCATCCTTGGACGTACTTGGCTTTTATATAGATAGAGAATTGCATCAGTAGTGAGATATCTTCTGGAACAGTAGAAGGATCCCACCATCTTTCCAGCGACCTTGGCAACAGACTTGATGTACGTGTTCCATTTCAGATCAGGTGTAAAGGTCAAACCCAGAAGCTGGCCTCACCCAGACGAGAGCCATCCATCACAATTGATGCCAGATGGGGATCAGAGCGTTGATGATGTAAGGATAGGAGTTTGGTTTTGGATGCATTAAAGGTAAACAGCCACATCTTCCACCACTGAACTACGCGCTCGATATCAGAGGAGAGAGAATCAGAGAGAACTTTGTCATTTAAAGCCTTTGATGTGTTGCCGTAGATGGTCGTGTCACCAGCATAGATGTCAACGAATGATTTAAGTATGTGTTTAGGGAGGTCATTGATGTAGATCAGAAAGAGAGTTGGGCCTAGGATTGACCCCTGAGGGACTCCAGCATTTATATTGCAGGCCTCCGATTTTTGTCCATCTACCACTACTCTTATGAGCCTATCGGAGAGAAATGATTTAATGATTCAGAAAACATTTCCAGTTATACCGTAGCTGGAAATTTTGTGAAGTAAAATTGATCAATTTACGTGATAAAGAATATGACATTTTTATTCCGTGACGGGTAAGTACACCATACAAATTTTCCTGTATTTTTACATGAATATATTTTTTTTAATTCTTACGTAATAATACTATGGAATCAGGAATATAGGAATGTAAAAAAAAATAATAATATAAGAAGAAAATTACTAAAGATCGAAACTTTAATCCTACTGTTAATAGTCGTTCACGCTAACCATAGCTCTATCAGGGCCAGAATTCTGAAAACGTTGAAAATTTCAATGCATACATTTATGTGCCATTACATATCAAATCAATTTACGCATGTGCAAGGAGACGCAATGGTTAGTGATTCTTACACAATATGCTTGCTAGGTTGTAATTTATTCCAATCTTGATTCCTAGGCAACTTTTTAAACCGGTTAAAGACCTATAAAAAGGTCCGCAAAACATGGAATTATTTGAACCGCATTATCTACTCTGCGATCATTCATGTAGGATGAGATATATATTCAATCTGTACAGAGATATTGTAATTTGTATTCCGATGTGGATTTAGATTATTATAAGTGTTTTGAGAAAAATAAGGCGTGGTATTATTAATGTTATTATTATTATTATTATTATTATTATTATTATTATTATTACTATCATCGCTATAGTAACTAAAATTGAAATTATTATTTATGTTCTTAATTTTGACGTGCTTGTTTGCAGGTGAAACGGTTGTAGGAACGGTCGGTTCACTCATTGTAGTTTTATTTTGAGTAGTAGACGAATGGGGGATTTCTGTTATGGAAGGATTATTTCCAACTATTGTAGAGGTATTTCGTGGTAACTCAGTAGTAGTATACAGATATATGATATCTTTATGGATGCAATCGTTTTTGAGTGGGCAGTCTTGCTTATTGTTATAATTGCATTAGTTTTTGGCATTAACAGGAAAGGGGTGGTCTGAGCTAATTTGATTTTTTGTTGATCGAAGCTATTATCGTCTGTGCTAGATATGGCATTGTACAATAGCAAAACTTAATTAATTTTTTATTAAATATGGTATTATATCTATGTTGTAGCTTAAAGGAATTTTTTATAATCTTAAAAAATTCGTTTGGTATATTTGTTTTGACATTTAAACTAGAGGGGAGTAAACCTAATATTTTTCTTTTTCCTAAGGCGATTGCGGGGGTTGGTTTGTTATGATTATTGCACTGGGCGGAGCTATGTGTATGAAGTGGTTGGTTATTACCACACACACACACACACACACACACACACATATATATATATATATATATATATATATATAGAGAGAGAGAGAGAGAGAGAGAGAGAAAGAGAGAGAGAGGGGGGAGGGTCTGGAAAAATTAATAGACTGGAATAAATATACACACATGAACAATTTACAATAGATAGATCGAGAGAGATATCAAGCCAACACAAAGGCAGATTACGTATAATCACTTTCGTAAATCTAATAGAACTACGAAATATATAAGTCTTCATTCATATATAAAATCTCGTATTATCAAGAACTAATTGAGGATAAAGCGGATCCGTAGAAAATCGGCAGAAAGGGAAAATGAGATTCAGCTCAATTGGCGCCATATTGAAAACAAAAACATTAACTATACAGAGAATAAATGGAGCGAGAGTAACAGAGAGAGCGATAGAGAGGGGGAGAGCGAGATGTGAAGTTCATTCAATCAATTAACGTATAAAACGAGAGATGCGTACATAATTAGGAAAAAGTCGGAAGACAGTCGAAAAGGATGGTTTTCATTTGGATGTGAACCCAATCTGACAACCAATATGACTACGTGTGGCAATTTTTGGATTGATTGATATTTTGGGAATGTGTGCCATTATAATGGCTGTCTTCGAAAACGAAGCTTTTGTTTACTAATTTTTTTAATCTTTATTGCAACTAAGTACGTGTGCATTGAATTGCGAATGTGTAAATGTAGAGACATGGCTGCTGTGCGTAGCGTATGAGAACTGCAGTCGCCTGGTGCAGGCGGATCTGTGGAAAGAGAGAGATTGGGAAAGTCTTTGAACTCAGTCCATCAAGTACAGTCTGCGATTTGCACCTATAACCGTTGAATAAAAAGTAAAACAGAGGAACTAAAGAAATAAAAATATAAAACGTTTTATCTTCGAAAATGGCAGCATTGTTTGAGACAAAAAATGAAGTTGACAAAATGACTAAATATTGAGAAATAAAGAAGAATATTGATTGGAACGTTTTAATGGAAAAAAGAAGAAAATTAGCAACTTCAAAACTATCGTTGACATTTCTAATTATAATAATCATTTTATAAAGAGGAGGAAGAGAAAGGATATACTGGAAATATAATGTATAATAAATTTAATATTGGAATAAAGAAAGAAAAATATTGGAATAAAGAAAGAAAAGAGAAAGCATATAAAGAAATAAAATAAGAGAAAGATTATTTTAAGATTACACAGGAGAAAAACGAATGAGGAACGCTATGGATGGATATATACCAGAATAGACATAATTATATAATGAAAATAATAAGATGAAAGTAAAAATATACAGAAAGAAAATAACGAATTCAAAACTGAATAAATTCGGAGAAAGACAAAAGAAAAGAAAGAAGAATGAAGGAAAAAGAAGACGAATTAGAAAAAATAAACGTAAAGATAGACATAGAAAATAATGAATTTGTGGTGAAAAAAAGAAAAAAGGAATAAGAAAAAAGAAAATTCTCGTGTAGTTATTATCATTAAACACCAGCTGAAACATCAGCTCACAATGAAAAATATATTACATAAATGCTCTCTTTGCTGTAAATTGAAGAGTTCCACATTTCAACCGAGCGGGTTCTATTTATACTCGCTTAGACATCACATCTAATCCCTCATTTATATTCAGATTTCCCTATTCGTTCATACTGCTGCTTGCATACCCTTGATGTTTTCTTATATCGCGTATTGTTCATCTTACGGTTATAGGGAGATCTGATTTTTCCTATCCTCATCCTTGTTTTCTCTTTCATATTCTTATATCTTTCTGCTTCCTAAGGTTGTTGTTGAAAGCGAAATAGCCATTCCCTGGTTGCTGGCAAGTTCTGTCCTCGAGAATTCTTTTAATTTCTGATTAATGTCTTAAAATCAGTTTGTCACTTCATGTTATAATTGCAGATTCGCCTCTGCGTTCTTTTACTCTCCATAATGTTAAGTGGTGAACTGACGTTAACTTGTTGTGTTTACTTTGTTTAAGTAATATAACATCTCTAGTTCTATGTTAGTTTGCTTAGCTTTATTTAGTGATCTGCGCGAGTTTTCAATGTCTTTTCCTTTTTTAACTTTTTTTGGTCTTTTTCGCTGTGCTGTTCTCCAAACTTGGGTTTCAAGCTTCTTTTGTAATCTTGGTATGTTAATGTTTACTTTCTCGTTTCATGGGATGTGAACTATTTCGGTAATACATTAGAATTTTTCGAAATGCTTTCACCATTTTTTTCCTTCTGCGTTCATCGTCAGAATGGCTTTCAACATGATTACATCTCTCCGTTAGCTTGAGTAATGAGGTAAGCTTTCAGTTTTAAAACCCCATTGTTTACAAAAGTTTTTAAACTCTGAAAATATTTATTTGAAACGATAGTCGTTGGAAGATCATGTGTACAGAAACACCTTTGAATTGTCGATAGGATGTTATCAGCTTTAATGGATTTAGTAACAATGCCTCAGTCCATCTTGATACCACATCGATTATTATGATTAAATAATCTCGCTAAGGAATGGGCCATAGATGTCTACGTGGAGCATTTATCAGAGATTTTTTCATTTCAGATATCTGCACCGGGCGGCGGTTTCCCTTCGGATCTAATGTTCTGCACGGGATATATCGGCTTATGGAAGCATTTATGTCATTGTCTATATTAAGCCACCATACTTTAGTTTAGGACGTTTGTTTTCATTATCGCCATATCTGACTCATGCACCATTTCAGATTTCGTTTCTTTAGCTTTTGGAGGTATGATCATTCTAGCTCCGCGTATGACTACGCCTCGTTTTGTTGTCAGTTCATTTCTCATGTGTTTAAAAGGTTCCGTTTACTGATTGGTCCAATTGTTTTGTCTTGTTGCCTTTCACACTGATGTGACGGTTGGATCACACTGCGGTTTCTCCATTATTTTCGATGAGGCGATTGATTTTAAAATGCTTTTATCTAAAACAGTTTTGATAAATCCTTCACAATCTCTTCTTCAGATTAGACTACTCCTTGATACTACAAAGGTTGCCGAGAGAGTATGTCCGCTTGGGGTTATCTTTACCGTGAATGTGTTTTATTGTATAATCATAATGTTGTAGACGTAAAATCCTTTGTCAAATTTGCGCAGGGATATTATTTTGATCTTTTGAAGATAGTTGTTAAAATTGTCTCAATCATGAATAATTTCATCGCTGTTGAATTCGATTTTTGTTTTGCTGGCGGGGGGGATAATGTTTCGTTAATTCGCAATTTTACTAGTTTTGTTGTTGGATTCTTATACTTTTTCCTTTGCAATTATTTCAAAGTTTTAACCTTGTCGTTGAATTCGAGTTTACTGTTATTTGTTTACTGTTAATTCGAAGTTTTACTCACAATAATGAATTCGAGTATTTAATTTCCTTTTCTGTTAATTCGTAGTTTATTCGTGTTGTTGAATTCGAGTATTTTCTGTGCTGTCAATTCAAAGTTTTACACGTATTGTTGAATTCTAGTATTTTATTCATTGCTGTTAATTCAAAGTTTTGTTAAATGATTACGTCCTTGTCGTCAGGTTTGATGTGCATTAAAGAGTTCCCGCCGCAACTGAGCGGGTTCTATTTAAACTCGTTCAAGAATCGCTCTCTCAAAAAGTTAATTATTTGCACGGTTTTTTTTATTTATACGGGTTTTTAAACAATTATAAACTTTATTAGAAATTGATCTAGCACCATTTTCAGTATAAGTAAATAATAGTGCGATATTTTTTTTATTTTCTTATAATTTCAACGGGCGTGAATTCCAACATACTCAATCAAAATCACATTGCCATGATATATCTCTGCGAGAATATAACGTACATCACTGAAGTTATGGACTTCAAAATGTTAAAGGGTGTGCATTAATGTCTTATTATAAGGTGTAACAATGGTCGAAAATTATAAATAAACCTTTTTAAATGATTTGTCTTCCACAACGACTTGTTTATTTATTAGTTGAATATTAGTATTTTAAATGCCTTTATATAGCTGCTATTATCATCGTATATAAGGGAACCTATGATTTAAATCAGTTAAATAGTCCTGGAGTTATAGCTCAGCAGAACCTATGTCACAACCGACATGTTATCATCCGAGTGAAATGTAATCTCTACAAAATATTTAGCCTCTACCTGTGAAAACATGAAGCATATAAAAATGACGCCATCATTTAAATGACACAACCTTAAATAAACTAAATGCAACCTAGCATGACAGTGTCATCAAACGCAATACTGAAACGAGAAGATTTTGTATCTATGGTGTATCTGCTAATAATGAAAAAACGTAGATGATTAGTGTACTTTGAGACAATATAACCTGAAAACACTTCAATTGCAATATTCTAAATTGTGTATAGAAAAAAGGAATCATTGAAGTCCCAGACTAAAAAGATTAAACATCCAAAGAAATATAAAACCGAGGAATATTATCACCAACAATTGACACAATCACGCGAAGGAGATAATCAAGCCAAGATCTATAGTCATGCCCTAGTGGCTTTCATAAAACAGTCACTGTCGCTTCGAAAAAATGCATATAATTATCATGATGACTATAATCATGATGATGATATTAGGCTGGTAAGAAATTGGGAATTTTAAATATTGATTGAGGCTGGTAAGAAATTGCGGGATTTTAAATTTTGATTTCAAATGATGTATTTTCAAATAAATTTTCGTTATAATATCTTTACTTTATATATCATTATAAGGAGCGTTTTTCGCTCTATCTAATTGTTTAAATCAGGGTTTTTATAACTTATTGACTTGCGGACCCCTTTATATTTCTGGTTTTACCTTAGGGACCCCCTTATAAACGATTATGAAATTGACGCTTCGGCAGTAAAATGTCCGATTGCTCGATGTCGCCTTTCTTACGATAACCGTGGCATGATAACGTCTGGGCGTAATCTGCATTTCTCACCGGTTTTTAATCAGCCGTAGGCCGAAGATAGATCGTCTGTGATTTTTATTCTAGTGACAACAATAAATATTAATATTGAATGAAAACATCAATAGTATTTAACAAATATTTTTATTGTCAATTACACACATATAGGATTTTTCTTAGTGAGAAGGGTGTACTTGCTTGGCTCTGCACAAACTGTCAATTCTTGGCGATGTTACTGACAAACATACGCGTAAGTCATTTTCTGGAGCAAGTTTGGATCTGTATTTGTTTTTCAGATTAGTCAGTGCCGAAAATCCTGCTTCACAGAGTTGAATTTTATCGGTCATTATCAAAACCAGTCCAGCATCGTGAACACACAGAAACGTCAACAGTTCTTCTCTAAGTTAAATAAACGCTGAATTACTTTACCTCGTGATAGCCATCTTACCTCTGTATGAAATAACAGACTTGAATGTTCAGCCCCCCCCCCATCTCACCACAGAGTATTGCAAAGAAACGACTAAACAGTGGTCTGGTTTAAATGAAATTTATCACTTTAATATAAGATGACTTCGGACAAAGAAGAATCCATTCTTTTGGCAACCAGAGCTTCTCGATGAATCATGCAATGTGTTCCAGTGGTAGTAGGTGCTACTTTTTGTACATGCCTCACAACAACTGAGTGAATACCGGTCATTGACGCTGATCTGTACATATGCCAATAAACTGACTCCATAACAAGCCTGATTGAGAAAGCAAAGAGTCCAATACTTTAAAACTCCTCACCAGTTATTCTAGTGGGCACTGGATGGAAAAATAGAAAATCTTCAAGCATTTCACTTTCCCAACAATATCGCACACACACCGGAAGTTGAGATCCACTGGTAATTTATGTGCTTTCATCAAGTTGTAATTCAAAAATGGCTGTTTTCACTCTGTCAATTAACTGAGTTTTTATAGCTTCTGTTCTTCGCACAATTGTGTTATCTAACAATGGCAGAGCTTTCAATTTCGCAGCACATTTTTCATCCCAAACTCCCTCACACATGTCTATTGCACAGGGCAATACAAGTTCTTCAAGAATGTTATGGGCCTTCTTATCACGAGCCACTCTCAGTGCCACTAAATAAGATACCCGTAATAGCTTATGATTTGATGTTATTGACATTGCAAGAGTTTTTGTCTGCTTTAAATAATTATTCCTTTTGCTTTCAAAAATATCTTTTGGTTTTGTGGCAATTTGAAGATGTAGTGCTGTTAAATGTCGCTGCAATTTAGCTAGCTTCAGGGCTTAATTCGACAATAACTTATGACAAAGTAAACACTGTTGTCTGTTAGCATTAGAAACACTTTCAATGAATCCAAATCGAATATACTCCGCATCATATTTTCTTAAGTTGTTTTTCTGGACAATCTCTTCTGTCCCTATCAGATTCTGAGTTGATTTCATCATGGGCTTTCCGTTTCAAAAATTTATCCATGGGTAAAGTTGGCACTCTGAAAAAGCAACAATTTGATCAAATATTTTCCGTATAAATAATGCAAGCTTAGTCATTTAGGAATTTAGAAACATAAATCAGTAAAACTCAAATATTCAAACATTAAGAATTCCTGACACGCGATCAATGCTCAAGGCCCGTTGTAATCCTGTTCTGTACTACACAGGAGATTTAACCTTGTGTAAAAAACTACGCAGGAACACAACGTCGAATATATTTCAACAGCAATAACAAACAACAACTCTTTACATTTTTATAAATGTTCAAAATCATAGGAAAAAGAAAAAATACATTTCATAAAAATAAAAACATTTGAGTGTAGGATTTTTGCCGATTAAGTACCTTGCTTTTTGGTTGTTGCCCTACAGGCACTATAATCAAATTTATTAAATGTTCAACTGAAAAAGGAATTCAAGAGGTTAAACGTATTTCTACTATTTAGAATAAAATCCCAAAACAAAACGTTTATTATTTCAAACCCTTTGGATATTTTAAATTTAAAAACTCACACGTCAGTCAATGCTACAGAACATAAAAGAATAAAGAAAGTAACCCAAAAATATTTAAAATAAAAAAGGCATATATATTAAGTAGCAGAAATAAACTTAAACTATTTATTTAAGGAAAGTTCTTCCGTATGTCGGCCAATAAATAAAATCATTATTAAAGGACAACAGATTTTTCATTTGTTTTAATTATGAAGTTGGTTAAAATAAGATCTTATAAATAATAGGTAACAAGTATTTTAATATTAAAAATTGTAACTACGTACTTTAAATTAAAATAACCTTAATTTAAAATTGTTAATGTTTCTACAAAAAAAAACATAAAATGCGTATCAATCACGATAATAAAAGAAACAAATTTTGTTAAAAAAAACATATTTTGAATTTTTAGTGTGTTAGTTGCATAGTAATAGATAAGTAACTACCAGAATAAAAAAAAACAATGTTTAAAATAGATTTAGTTTACCACATTTATTAATTTATAATTAAAAATTTATTAAATTAAAACCATCAGACAAAATTTTAAATTGGCGGTGCTGATGGGGTTCCATTAAAGGAAAGAGCTTAAATTAAACTGCAAAATTAAAATTTTAGGTACATACATTTACAGATTATAAGAAGAAAAATTTCGATTAAAAAACATATATAAAATGAAATTACCCATAAAAAGTATTTGCTGTCCGGCCACGGACCCCTGTCTTGTCTTTGTGGACCCCCTATTGTCCGCGGAGCACAGTTTGAAAACCCCTGGTTTAAATTATAATCGTTAAAAAAAATCAGAAGTTGAATACAAAAGGAATAAAGCAAATTCACATAATTTTCTTATTTCAATTCAAGCTAGACCGAAAAACTGCTGAAAGAGCTCATGATATCAACGAAGCGTTTGGGCCAAAGAACCACAACCGAACGCATAGCACAATGGTGGTTTAAGAAATTTCGTGGCCGCGATTAGTTTCTTGAAGATGATGAGCTTAGTGGTCGGCGAACGGATATTGAGAAAGATCAATTAAGAGCATTAGTCCAAGCCAATCCACGCACGATTGTTCTGGAACTTGCTTCTGAATTAGATGTAACGTATACGACGATTTCTAACCACTTGAGAGAGATTGGAAAGACAAAAAGAAACTTGATAAATGGGTACCTCACGAATTGAACGATAACCAAAAGGAAAATATGCCGTTATGAAGTGTAATCTTACCTTTGTTATCCAACAAGAACAACTCGTTTCTCGATTGGTTTGTGACTTGAAAGTGGGGCCCTTACGACAGCTGGTGACGCTCAACTCAGTGGTTAGACCCCAATGAAACTCCACGACACTTGCCGAAGCCAGAGTTACACCAAAGGAAGACCATGTTGACTGCTTGGTGGTCTGCGACCGGTATCATCCATTACAGTTTCTTGAATACAGGCGATACCATTATGACGGAGAAGTACTTTCAACAAATGGATGAAATGCATCAGAAACTTCAACAACAACACTAAGCATTAGTCAACAAAAAAGGCTCAATTCTTCTCCACGACAATACTAGACCGCACGTTGCTAAACTCACTCTGTAGAAGTGTAAAGAATTGGGCTATGAAACTCTGCCTCGTCCGCCATACTCTTCACACTTCTCACCTACCGACTACCATATGTTCAAGCATCTTGACAACTTTCTGCGCGAGAAATGCTTCAAAAAGCAAAGCGATATCAAAAATGCCTTCAGCGGCTTCAACGCCACGAGAATCCAAGTTTTGTTTTTACGTTATTGGCATAAATATACTTGTTTTGCGTTGACAACAACGTGTTGATTCTGATCATGCGTATTTCGATTAATAAACTTTTGTCTGAGCCGAGATATTCTCATCTGAATTTAAAAGTTAAAAACCGCAAGAAGTTTCTTTTCAACCTGATAATACATAAACAACCTTGCCTTCATTATAGAACTAGAAAAATGTTATCCGATGGCTCACACGTCGGATTAGAGTGCTTAAATCAGAAAAATAATGTGTTTGTATTGGCCTATTCTAATATTGTTTCATAGTTATTTATTATTAATAAGTTTACTTTCAAATGTTAATATATATATATATATATATATATATATATAGAGAGAGAGAGAGAGAGAGAGAGAGAGAGAGAGAGAGAGAAGCGGGGATAGTTACTAGTTTACTAGGGACGAGGGTTCAACAAACATAGATGGGAGAGAAATAGAGTAATAAAATAAAACAGTGCTAAACTTTGCGCGTAAAATTGCTAATTTAAACATATAAAGGCAAAAGGCATTAGAGAAAGAAACGTTGATTAACTTAGTGTTAGTATAAGATCTAGAGAATATTTTACCATAATAGCAGCTTCTTATATAGCTCGTTAAGAGAGCAGTTGGCGCTTAATTGTATTAAAATAATGGTTAAATAAACTGCATTGCATCCGGCATTCTTAATGAAATTTAGTGCAAGTTTTCAGTTCCCAAAATACTTTAGAGCAATCAGAATATATTGTTAACAGAAAAAATGTGTGAAACTGATATACGACTCGGCTTATGAATTTAGTGAAATTATAATTTTACCCTGTTAAACATGCATGAGTGGATTCTCGTGTGACCTTGGATAAGTCTGAGTATGTTTGTTGAATTTATTTAGTATGAATTGCAGCCATAAAACTTGTTTAGTTTATGCGGAAATAGATTTTAATTAACAATTTTATGTCGGATCGGAACACTTATCTATCCTACTATCGCACATGTTGTGTTTGCTATACCCACTACGGTATTAACGGTATAAATATTGAGCTATTTTAGCATGTTAATCCTGTAGATAATTTTAATTGCAGAAATTTCCCTCTGTACCAAATTACTGTAGGTTTTCAATAATAGATGGCACATACAAATTTATTATGTCTATAGTATTACCCATCATCTTATGTAACTTTTTAACGCCGTTACATACATATTTACTCGTACTATTAAAATGCTACATTATATCCATGGAGAACAACCATCACAATCACAGCATATAAGAGGAAGAAGTTCGTACTTGTCTCTCTCTAAATTTAGTTCTACCACTCGTCGTCGCCGGGTACTATTCTACATTTCTCTCCTACAGTGCTATTAAACCATTCGTAACTAGATGATTGCATGCATATACATAAATACACTTTCCGGCTTACAAATCAAAATTAATGACTTCTCCCTGACAACGCTCCGGCGTTAACGATTCGCTGAAACCGACTATTCTCATATTCCAGAATGAACCGATTTGATACATAACCGAACACTTCTAAACGTTAAAAGAACATGACGTCGCACTCCGCAATAGACACCGCCGCTAAAAAATAACAGCATTTACAGATTTTAACCACTCAGAAACTGACCTGCACAAATTGCTAAACTCATTTACCACAACAGACATTTACAGGTAGCAACTTACATAATGACGATCGGGTTTTCTTACCTCACTTATCTACGCTAGCAGCACACCCTAGCGATCGCCAACAAGAAAATAATAACTATTAGTCCTTCATAAACACGCACTTAACTACTGAAAGCCTTATTCCATGGGACTACGGTGCACAAGAAAATAATTTCTATACACACACATTCTTAGGAGTTCTCGAAACAAACCTACACACGTCTACAGTTTTGAAATGAAAACACAAAAAAAATCTGTTTACATTTAGGAGCCGGAAGGGTGTTGTGCACCCCCTCCCTAAAAATGTAAACAGGATGTTTATTAAATATTAGACGGTTCTTCTGCTCGCTTATTGTCGGCGTGTTACTTAAGGAAAAACGGTTAATTAAACTGCAGAAGTACCTGTTCAAAACTATACATTTTCTATAAATGTAACTTAACTAAATACCTGTTCCTTTTTGTTGTTGTTTTTTTGTTGATTAATTCTCCGTTTGAAAATAATTTTGCTACTTGTTCTTTCTTTTAATTGAGTGCATTCGGATTTAAAATGTTTTCTATTTGACTTGAATTGATATATTGCAGAGTAGGCAACAAACGAACAAAAAGTCCCAAAAAAAATACAATAAATAAATGTTACCATTACTAATAAAAGTTACTTTTCTACCTACATGGCTCATTATTTTTTAGTACTTATATTTCTTTAGAAATAATTACACAATATTTTAAATTTATATTAATTTATTCAAACGGTCCTTTGAAAAAGAACTATGTAAAATAAAGCGGTGCTTATGCACTTATGTGCTCCCTCCAAAAGATATATATAATAAAATGATTATATATATATATATATATATATATATAAATTCAAGTTTTACGATATATTTTTTGTTTATTAATTTGTTAATTGAAAGTAAATAATAGTTACAAAATACCCGCCAGTCCGGTAACATAAGTGCATAAGTACTAATAAAATGATTTTAATTTCGTATTCAGCTAAATCCATAACGAACAGCACTTGAATGAATGGTTTATTTTATTGACGCTACACCGTAATCACGTGATTAAAATTTTAGCAACGAAAATTTGGGAGGCAAAAGAGTCACGAGTTTCCTTTTTTAATTGTTTCGTGGAAGCACAGATTATTTACAAAACACCCTCCCCACCGCATGTTAAAAATGGCCTTCAAGATAAAGTACCAAACTTAATGACAGTATTATTAGCGTCCTAAATTATGAGATGGAAAAAATGAACGAATCACTTAGTAAAAGAGAGTGTCACCCTAAGAATAATGACAAATTGTAAAACAGCGCCCTTCCACCTAACAATTAAAAAAAAACGTCGTATGAATTGCATTTAACCTGATTAAACTATTTAAAAATAACGAAATAGCAAAACTGCACAATCATCCAAACATGTTTACCTTTGCTTATTTTTGTTTCTTTACACGTGCACACGGTTTTTTTTTGGGGGGGGGGGGATTTTTACATTACATCTACCTCCACATTTTGTGTTACAACGACAACTGCTGAAGGTTTTCGTCTATCCTGATTACAAAAATATCAGTCAAGTGCTTCTAGAGATATAAACACATGCATTCTGCACTGTAATTCAATGCCTGCCAGATTTGTACTCGGGCGCGATACAAAAATTCACTTCTCTCCTATCGACAGTCACCAACCATATCACTTGCGGGTGGGTATGCTGCATATGATTTTCAGTTAAATTTAAGGGATTTTTATTTACCACCCCCAACTAAAAAGGGGGTGCTCTGCTCCGATATACGTTCTTTACATGGGGATATTGGAATGTCTATTCCGAGGGGAGGTTGGTGGTGTCTATTCTGAAAGAGGTTCATAACATGGGGAGTTTCAATCAATCTAAAAATCTATTGATACTTTCTATTCTTATTCTAATGAAACATTATTTCTAATTTTATTATTCCATACGGATTTACGCTTATTTGATTTTTCCAGATTCAAACCGTACCTGCAGGTTATCAAAAATGTAGTTTACTTTTTGATAAGGGGACGGGGGAGAGACTTCCACTGGGAAACGCCAGTTTACGGGTCCTGCTAGTTCTTTATAAAGCTTCAACTTAAAACAAAATATATAAAATATATGCACACTCCAGAAGTAAATATCTAATATATGTATGAATGCAGGTTATAAGTCTGATTTCCCCATCACAGCTTTTTAATGGTTTTCTTCATATATTTCATATATTATCTATTAAGAGTTGTCAGATATTTTTAAATCTCCGTTATTGGTATAGCTTCGACTTTTAATGAGCATTTTTAGAATTATCAGTCTTGATTAATTCGGAGTATTAGATCGAGCCCTGCACGGTAACTGCCCGGGTAGGCATAAGACTATTATTACAGTAATACATCCTATACTAATTCACCTAAAATGTAAATGACGGTAACTACATTTTAGGGTATAACGTGAACAGTCTGAAAAAGTTATTGTTACAAAAAGAAAAAAAATGTTGACTTTAGAGTTGAAGAAAAGTTTTGCATATAAATATAACAAAAGCTGATTATTAATTCCGGACAAAAGTGAGTTTTTGAAATCTGTAAAAAGTGTTGGCTTTCGTTTTCTCAATATCTTAATCAATTTTGAGTGTCTTTACTTGGGGAGGATCCCTTTTCTGCTGAAAATATATGTTATAAATAAAATAATTACATAATTTTATTTTTTTTAATTTCTTTTTTACGATTTCATAGACAAGGAATTGACTTTTAACTACTAAGTTACACCGACGTCGCACGCAGCATTATTCTTTTAAGAACAG
>NC_136483.1:42796631-42859131 GCF_053919585.1 Euprymna scolopes | reverse complement strand
AGCTGCTAAAAACAGCCTATCCTGCCTTGACAGAGTACAAAATAGTCTTCGTGGCTTAGTGGGGGATGCCCTTTTTCTCTACCCAGCAACCTCTCTCCCACAGAAGAGGCGTTGCGAGCCTATCCTTGTTTTATCTTTATCTCCATGGCAGGTGCTCGTCTGAACTCCAATCTCTGGTCCTCCCTCGCCAATCTTTCACGAAAAACACCCGTCTAGCCGAATCCACTGTGAAAAATTTCCCCCACTCTTTATCTGTGCCTAAATCAAAACGTGGATTCCATGAACAAAGCTTCTTTCTTAGAACTGCACGCCTGTGAAACTCTGTTTCCTCTGCCTGATTCCCACCTGACTACAACTTGGATGTTTTCAAGTCCAACGTTAACAAATTCCTAATGAACCGCCCCCTTAAGTAAACACTTCATCAAATCTCCATACTAACGTAATGTACTTGCAATAACCCTTATCCCTGAGTGGCTTCCGGGACTTGATAAATGGTGACTACCGTGTAAAAAAAAGGAGTATGCCAGAAATAACAGATGTTTTTGAAATTGCTATTACTATGTCCTATATTATTATGAATGCATCTAATACGTAACGTTTTTGTTTTGCAAAGAAATGCCATTTTATGATAAAATAATGAATATTTTGTTTCTTTCAGATAAAAGATCAAAATCTGAGCAATTTAACATAATGTGTTCAGGGAGAATTTCGTCGGCATTTTAACATAACTCAACATCAAGCAGTTCCCCCAAAAAGACAACATTTTAAATGAGTTCATTCTCTTCGCACAGAAGGCACAATACAGAAAAAAACCATCCTGGAGCACCAAGAGCAGTAACCCCACATAATGTAAAGCTCGTTCGATAAGTTATTCTCGGGAGTTTTAAGTGATCTGCTCGGAAACAATCTGCCACTCTCGGGATTAGTGTTAGCTCTACAAAGCACATCTTACATGAAGAGCTCCACTCCAATCCATTCAGATCAGCTATCACACAAAAGTTTCAACAAGCTGGCTATGAGAAGCGGCTATGAGAAGCGGCTATGAGAAGCGGCTTTACTTTGTACGTCAGAAGGAAGAGATTTTCGAAACATATAACACTCTCTTTTTTTAATGAGTGATGGAATCCATTTTTATTAAGATGGAATAGATAATCAACGTAAATGTTACTATTGAGCTTAATAAAACCATGAATAACTGCATGAGAAGCCACTGCACAGCCAAAAAGGAACAGTATGGCGTGCTATAAGAGAAACTGAACTGATTGTGCATTTCTTTTTGAAGATAATGTCGGAAATTCTGTTATTGTTAACGCAGAAAATTACATCCAGATTATCTATAATTTCTTTCTGTCTGAGTTAAAATACAATCAAATTCCAATTCGACGTGTGTGGTTTCAGCAAGATAGAGCCACAGCACATACTGCCAGGAAATCAATGGATGTTCTCAGCCAAATTTTTGACGAACGACTTATTTCCAGATTTGTTGAAAATCCATGGCCTCCGCGGTCCCTGTAATTGTTCAAATGTAAGTTTTTTTATGGTGGGTATATGTTAAGAAATGTGTTAATCAGAAAAGGCCACGTAACATTAAAGAATTTAGGGAAGAGATTCGTCTTGTAATTGTAAAAATGTACAGAGACCTGCTGCAGAGAGTGAGTGTAAACTTTCATAAAATGTTTTTAGTGTCATTAAAAAAATTAAAACTATCACGGAAGAGGTGTTTAGGTTTTAACAACATTATGTGACAGTACCGCAGCTACAGAAATAGTTTGAACAAAGCAATACAATTTTAAACAAATTGAATTTTTGAATTTTCAATACTAATAACAACTACAGAAACAACAAAACTTTGAACAACAACAAATAAACGACAGTTTTACTTTAAAATTCAAATTATAAAAGAGCAGAACATTCTAGAAAATATTTTACAAAAGTAACTTAAGCACGCTATATGTTCACGAATATTTTCGACTGGAGATATCTCAATTTCACTCGCTGAATTCTATTATAGACCGATGGATGAAGAAACTATAGAGGTATGAATACATTTTCACAAAAATGTGTGATTTATCGTCGGATGAAGCGAAAACAATATTACCTTTTGCAAAAATTAGGCACATAAAAAACTAAAATTATATTTTACCGAAAAAACAGATTTTTTGAGGAAACTATAAAGGTTTTATCTAAGATTTTGTATGAATAAGATAGTAAATTCCACACTTGCTACAAATGCATGAACAGTGCAAAGCAGAATGAGCGTAATTTTGTTACCTTTGCAGGAAGAGTGAACTTTTGTAACCTATGCAGGAAGAGTGAACTATGCAGGAAGAGTTAAATCTCAGTGTAAATTATTTAAAATATAAGATAAAAAATAAAAATAAAAAGTTTAATTTTTGTATAAGGATTAATAACTAAGAACAAAAAAGAAATTCATTTAAACTACTGTCACTAAAAGAGAATAATACGAATATTTGCGAAAAGTGCCCAAAGCTAATAAACTTAAAACGAGATAATAAAAGTATTGAAAGGAAAAAAAAAAGAATAGCACATATTCAGAGACTTAGAAAAAGTAAAAAAAAAAGAAAATATAACCTTAAAGTATACGAAAGGAAAAATGATATTAATGATGTATGTTTTTCACAAACAAGTGTTGTTATGTTTGTAACTAGTGCAAACATGTGTAAGAAAAGAAATGAAAAAAATTGGGAAAGATTTTATTCCATTGCATCTAAAATATAAAGTAATCTGATAAAAGAAATAAGTAGATGTGGAATTATATGAACTGTTCATATTCTGATTGGACACCGGAAATAATTTCTTGTTTACTGGCAAGGTAACTTTGAATAAAATAGGTCGCCTTAAGTTACAAGGTATCGAGAGAATAGCCAGAGACGTATCAGAAAATGATTTTACAATTCAGAAGAGTTTAAAAAACTGTGACTGTAAGAAATAAAACGCACAAAACGAGAGGAGAGAGAGAGATAGTGTGTGTGTGTGTGTGTGTGTGTGTGTGTGTGTGTGTGTGTGTGTGTGTGTGTGTGTGTGTGTGTGTGTGTGTGTGTGTGTGTGTGTGTGTGTGTGTGCGTGTGTGTGTGTTAACATGACGTAAAACTAATTTATTGAGTATAATTTGGATTGTGTTATTCAACCAATGGGAAAATCCGATTAAGACGTTCTGTAGAGGTTTGAATACAGAAAAGGCAAATCAGAAAAATTTATCAATCAAGGAAATAAAGTTAAAGAATTATTTTCAGAAGGGCGCGGATTCTGTAAGGAAACCGAAGTTACATTTGAATTGAAAGACAAAGTTAAGCTAGTTTTCAAAGCAGAAAGAAAGATACCGTTGTCGTCATTTGAACGCGTTGAAAACGAATTAAAGAAACTCGAAATGTTGGTTGATTAGGCAACTAATTGGCAACTTCAATACTGAAATAAAGTGAATGAAGTAAAGAAAATCAAGTTGAGAGTATGTGCTGGTTTTTCAGATGGTTTAAATGATTGTATAAAAGATCATGGTTACCCACTTCCTATTAAAGTTATATTTTCTAAATTAAATGAGGAAGAATATTCACAAATTGTATCTTTCAGAGGCGTATTTGCAAGTGAAGGTTACCGAATAATGCACGAAGTATTTAACAAATATTTAACGCACAAAGCATTATACAGATTAAAAAGATTATACAGATAAAATGATTACCTTTTGATTTGAAGGTAGCGCGAAGTTTGTTCCAACAAATTAATGGATACCATGTCGACTGTATTGAATTTTCTTACGGCATATTTGGGCAATATTCTTATTAAAAGTTAAAATAAGGAGAAAAATAAAAACCATGTTTGCGAAATATTCAGCAAAGTAGAAGAATACGAGTTTATAGTTTTGTTAGAGAAATGTGATTTTTGCCTGGATAAAATATAATATCTTAGATAAATAGCCAATAAAGAGGAAGAAAGCTCAACCCTAAGCAAAAAAGAATATGCCTGCGCCGGATAATAAAATGAAGTTACAAACATTTTTCGATTAGTAAACTATTACAGTCTAGATACGACGTGAGGGCGCAATTAAATAAAGTAATGCCAAGATCTATTTTAAAAAATAAATATTTGATATTCGATCTAGTATAAGCTCACCATGAGCCGAACAAATAAGTAATTGTCGTAGGCGCAAACAAAAACGGAATCGGTGCAGTAGCTTGAGGTGAGTGACGAATTAACTATAACAAATTAATAACAGATCATAACAAATCAATAATAACAGATTTAATATGTAGCAAAGAACTTTCTTTTTGATGGGCGAGTTGAAAAGTTTCAGACGTCTGTTTAAGCTCTGCCCTACCATATGTAATATGGAACTTTGCAGTTTAGTCAAAAAATAACCCCACAGGAAAAAATAACATAAAATAATAGAGCAAGAATATTATCGAGAAGTGTTTTTAAATTATTACTGTATTAGAGAAACAAAAGAAAATGAAAATAGAAAATCATCTGCTCTGTATATTTACTACAATTTCACCATCTTATTCAGCCGATAATTTACAACGTGTTCACATAATTACAGCTGTTTCTTTTAACAACTATAGGGCATCTAGTGTATTTGAATGGAATCTCTTTTTAACGTTACAAACGGTTGGCTAGTGACAAATAACGTTAAAGATATACCAAGGTATAAATTACGAAAATACAGTAACTTCTATAAATTACAACTATTTCCATTGTAGGTTTCCTTTAATATCAACTATTTGTCTGATGATCAAGCTTATACATTCGCTAGCAATCAGAATAAACGTTAATTTATTTCTCTAGTATAGCTATATAAAGACATATAAAGCATGTAATTTGTGAGATGATAATTATAACAGCACATTCGAAGTGAGCGCGTGCACCAGCTAGTAAAAATTAACAAAAGTGAAGTTGAGAAAAAGAAACGAAGAAACGAATTTTAAAATGGAAAATGGAAGAAAAAAAAATGAAAGAAAGCAAAATGGATTCCTAAACAAGATGGATGTCTTTTCAGGCTATCTTTGCTGTACCGTGTTAACTTCAAGATTTTTCTATTAATTAAAATATTTTCTCTTTATTTCTAACTCTGTTTTTTTACTTTATTATTTACTGAATCTGTAATTCGCTTAAAATTTCTCGGCACGCCAATCAGGATGCGAACATGTATAAAAATAGCAAGTTATATCATAGATTCCTCTTCGTTCATCTATGTTTTCACATTTTTATTTTATTTAGTCTTTTTTTTATGTTTTGTTTTCTTATCTATTTTTGCATGTAAGTCGAAAACACAGAAAGTACGCCGAAACTGCCAAATCATTGCCTTCTAAATAAATATAACATACGTAAAAACTTGTAATTGGCTTTTTCCTCTTTTTGTGGTATTTTAAAACCGTGATCAGCGTTTACCTTTCTACAACAAGATCCTTACACTCAAAATGCATTTTAATAATAATAATAATAATAATAATAATAATAATAATAATAATAATAATAATAATAATAATAGGACATCATAATATCAAAAGAAATGAAAAAGAAGATTGAAAATGAATAGCTAAGAAAAACGCGAATGCGATAATCATCTGGATAAAAAGAACTCGGTCATCGGAACAAGTAACTATAGGAAGTGATGACCATGTACAGTGCTACACCCGACCCTATGCAAAAAAGAGGAAAGGGAAAAGGATTGGTAATTATTGCAATGCGTTTGGATGATACAAAAAAGAATTAGATTTAAAAAAAAAAAACATAATCTAAAACACATAAATAAAGATTATCGCAACAAAATGGCAGCAAAAAAATAAATAATACAGGGTGTAGCGAAAATGGGACAAAAACGAGACAAAATGAAACGAGAAGCATCAACATGGGCAATTTATAAGACTGACAAAATAAGCAGCGCATAAAACACAATGAACAAACTACTAGAATAACACTTAAACAGCAAAATTGAACAGTTATTATAGCTAAACGAGAAAATGCGATAAGAACGAACTATTCTAAACCTAAAATAAACAAACTCCAGAAAAATCCCCCCAAATAAACTGTAAATCTAGCCTTAGTCGGCAAACAGACATAATGATAAATAACACATTATATGAATGCAGCAAACTAGCCCCAAATGAGTACGAAAGATGGTTCGGTTTTGAAAGATAGTCTACTAGGAACTATGCAAACGACTGCATGCTTAAAATGTAAACGGATGGTACAGGTACAGGCCGAGACGGTATTATAAAATTAAAAGTACTTATCCTACTTGAAATGGAAATACAAACTTACAAACTCATCCAAGTAAAAAGACAGGGCGTGATAATTTTTAACAAACATATAATCCTGTCAAGTCGTATAATTCGTTACTCAGCAGTTCAAAGCTATCGAAGAAACAGAAAAAACTAAGGAGTTGATAAATAAGGTACCTTCAATAAGTTTCCGCATATTTTTCGTATGGGCACCTTTATTGATAGTAAACACATGAAACTTTGGTCCCCTTCAAGTAATCTCCTCCGGCTGCAATGCACTGTTGTGTGAGCCTTTCAATGACCCTCGTCACAACCTTTTTTATCTCTCTAATTGTCTCATAACAACAGTCTTTAAAGTTTTTCTTGAGCTTGGCGAATAATTAAAAGTGCCAACGAGCGAGATCTGGACTATAGGGAGGGTGAGTTGATGCCCATCTCCACATTAAAAAGCGGCCTTATGCCTTATATGCTCTAGTGGGGAAGCAAATAATCACAGCCCATCTTAGTCAAATAGTCTGTGGCAAGGATGGAGTTGTAGACTGATGCATTCGCGCAAATCTTCAGCATCTTTAGTTCCTGTGAATAATTGTGTGTACAGTTCCCACACTGACACTAAACTATGCACTTATTATTTCTATAGATAAGAACCTGAAATCATAAAAATTAGTAAGTCACCTTATAAGATGTATAACAATAACATACTAAATTTTCAAGAGTCTTTGACAATGTTAAATTCCTGTACAAAAAGGTTTGAAAACTTATTGAGGAACCCCGTAGATAGATCATGCCAGAGAAATGAAAGGAATATGGAACCTGAAAAAAAACATAATACTAATAATTAGAGGATGTCTGTTATCTAAAAGACTGAAAAGAAACGAATAATGTTGAATCACGATGCAATGATTAAAACGGCGGAAATCTTCAATAAACATAACAAACTAAACTGTTAGCTTTTCATATGATAAAGATCAAGATGAAGCAGAAAACATACAGTGTACTTGCTGGAGAATAGAAAGTAATATGGAACATGAAGAAAATCGCGGTAATATACATAATTGTCAAGAAAACAACATAAAACGACTAGAAATTGAAAGATTGTTGACAACATACAAAATATGGTACGGAAGAAAATAGCTCAAATATTAAGAGAAATTATAAAGTGCTGAAGCCAATCCGCATATCTAGATTACCCTAAGCTACCACGTGTAAAGACCGATAAAAAAAGAATGGCATCAAGGACCACAACACAGATGCTCCATGCGGAAAATTTTCTCTTCCTGCTGAACAGTGCGTAAATAAGACTACTGAATGGGTTAAAGAGGCAATTGAAGCACATGTTCCCACACGTAAGTTCTATAGCAAACCCTTTTCCCGAATGGTTTACTTCTACTTGCGTAGCTTCATTGCTCAAAGGCAGCATGCATAGAAACTAGAAATAATTGTAAGAAGGAAATAGCCACAACCAAGAAATAATATAACGAAACCACCAGAAAATGCATCGAAGCACAGAAATTAGGAACTCATGACTTCTGGAAAATCTACAACAGTGAAGGAAATAATGAACAATTAACAATTCTCCCACTATCAAACAATCTTGAAGTTGTTTACACGGCAAACGAGGCTAATCTGCTTGTCCGTCGGTTTTCCTCCAACTCTACTTTGGACCCAGCAAACTGCTCCCTCAGATGTTCCTCTGTGGACGGAAACCACACTAGATGATCTTGAAATCTCCCCTCTCAAGTACATGTTATTATAAAAATCTAGACACCTCAAAAGCACGTGGACTGGATCTCATCCCTACTGTACTATTAAAAATGCTCCACTGAGATTGCTCCTATTCTCGCCAAACATTTAAACAACTGTATTAATGAATTTTACTTTCCGAATAGTTTGAAAATTGCTTCTGTGGTTTAAAAGTTTAAAAGAATTCTGGTGAAAGAACTGACCCATTAAATTATCGCCCCATTAGCCTCCCCCCTCTTTTCGCCAAAATATTTGTCCATAATTAATCAAGATATAGTTCACCACCTAACAGCTGCTAAACTTCTGTCCGATAAACAATATAGATTTAGGCAAGCCCGTTCTACTGCAGATATTTTAATTGTAATCTGTGAACGTATATACCATTCACTAGAAAAAGCAGGGGACGCTAGGGAAGTAGCCCTAGATATATCTTAGACCTTTTACATGATAAAATTGTCTCTGAGATGGGTATATTTGCTGATGACACTACGGTTTTAAACGAATGAACATGTATCCAAGGCAATGTCAGAAACACTAGAAGACCTCCAGTCTGATGTGGAATGAGGACAAAAATGGATAGTGACATTCAATGCTGCCAAGACTAAGTTATTTCTTTTAATAACTACAAAGAATCTGCTCAACCACTAATAACCATGGCTTATGATACATCATCTGAATACTTCGTTCGAACTCCTTGGCTTGACATTCACGGGGAACATGAGTTGGAACAGATACATTGATGGCATTGCTAAGGCTGCTGCAAAGAAGGTGGCCTCTCTCTACCCTGCTAGAAAGTTACGGAGAGTATCCTTTACGTCTACAAAGCCACCATTCGCCCATGTGTGGAGTATTGTTGCCATATTTGGGCCGGTGCATCTGCTACTAGTCTCTTTCTCTCTGAGACAGAGTTCAAAAGAGAGTCGCCAATCTAATAGGCCTTGCACTATAAGCAAGGTTGCAGTTGCTCTACCATCGAAGAAATGTTGCATCCCCATGCCTGTTTTACAAGTATTTTAATAGCGGATGCTCCGACGAACTACAAGCCCTTGTGCCCCCTCGACGGAAATATACTTGAAAACCTGACAAGCAGCAAAATTCCACCCCTACACAGTCGAAATCCTAAATGGAAGAAAGCCTTCTAATCTAATAGTTTCTTTCTTAGGACTGCTAAACTTTGGAATTCCCTTGACTGTAATGATATGCAGAAGTGTGTGTAATGTAAAAAGAAATCTTGCTACTCAATCCCTACATAGTAACCCTACAAACTATGTCCCAGATAGTACCATCCTACATCAAACTGACAATGTGCCTTGTTTTGGATGAAGATGCAATAAAAAAAATTACATGAAACTACCAAGATAGATATGTAAGGAAAATCCCACTATCTGACACAAAGACATATGCACAAAATTGATGGCACCGGTATCGGTTTATAACACACAACAGTCACGGAGCATCGAGACTGATGGAAAAGAACAAAGAGGTGCAACACTATCCCAACCGTCACTGGAAGAGCACAGAGAGCATTAAAGTCCTGAGGATAACAATTGTCACTTAAATCCACACAAATAAAGCTAACGCCTGCTAGCAACGATAAAACAACTGTTACAAGAACGCAAAGGGATTTTCCACTGTTTACGAACGTAGCAAGTAGTAATGGAAGTCTGGAGTTACATTTTGGTGACCAGTTAGCAATTACTAGTAATAATAATACAAGTTTTAAATAGATTAACAATAAGACGGTCTAAGAAATACCGCTCTAGTAATCATGGACATTTCTATGGAATAAACATTGGACAAAACAAAAATGAAATCGTTTTGACGGCCACAAAACAACGCGATTCCAACGATGTGCCTCGAAACCAAAATGGAAAATACCCAAGAAAACAGCAAACTATGAGCAAAGTAGCATAAAGTAAAGTGAATTTAGCAAGTTCGCGCTAAAATAATTTTTAAACATAGCTGGCTTGCGAAGGTTACCCACTGGAAATTATGCAAGCATGTGCATTTTGAACATACAAAAAAATTATACAGACATAAACCGAAATGAGTATTGAAAAATGAAGGGTATCTATATATTAATACGATAGCGTGTCTGTTATTTTCGGTGTAACGCTTACATCCGAGTCGTTTAATTATTATGTACTTCTATTTCTTGCAATAAATAATTTTACCAAGAATTCTTCATAAGTTTTGGTTTCGATTTCGATTATAGCTAATGATACTCCAATAATCTATTTTTTTTAAATAATTTTATCAAGGATTCTTCATAAGTCTTGGTTTCGGTTTCGATTTTAACTGATTGCACTTGAGTAATCTATTTCTATAAATAATTTTATCAAGTATTCTTCATAAGTTTTGGTTTCGATTTCGATTATAGCTGAAGAAACTTAAGTTATATATATATATACACGTTTGGGATTCGGTTTCAATTCAAGCTGATTAACCAAAGTCAAATAGATATATTTTTTTATTTTTGAAATTGCAAATTTATATATAAAAATCGATAGAACATTAACTGTATAATAATATATACGAAATCTGCAAGAATTAAAATATCATATTTAAGCGTATTTTACGACCTGGTTACCCCAAGTGTCCCTACTAGCTTGGATAAATGCTTTAGCAGTTTTAACAAAATATCTACATTAATATCAGAGCGTCCCCATTCATGCTGAATATCTACAGAATGCCAAAATCAATATATTATATATGAATCAGTCCCCTGATGAATTTCCATAGGTCCGCGAGTAAAAATATTAATATACAAATGGACAAATTTATTCAAGCCAGAAGCGTAATGATATGGACTTTCAAGTGGAAAAATACTAAAATATAGTAGGTCCTGCAGAATTATGCTCACCCCCCCCACTCTCACAAAATAAGTAAATTCATGGGACTTGACAGGTCGTTGAAGAGAATATAGAAAACGAAGAAAACTGTCGCAATACACACTATTATAGGAGCCAAATGAACACTTCGGATGAAATGAATGGCAAAGACAAGCACATTTTGGATAAAAAGAGAATTGACAACATAGAAACCACTGAATATTCAGAAAACCAATCAATGAAACAAGACAAGTTTGATACAAATAACGCTTCACAAATAAAGCTAGAAATATAGGCAGATCATTCGAAGGCAAATTAAATGAAACTAAAAATCGCCCAACTTCCTCCAAAAGATCGAGGAAAAACCAACATTGATTAATGCTACAAGAAAATGTCAGCAGCCTGTCTAACTGGGTGGATCTATACTGGAATAGCATAAAACGGTTATTTTGAACTTTGAAGCTCAGTGATGGATGCAAATATTTGCAATATTGTTAAACGATATTTTATCAAATATCTCGGGATCAATATAATTCTGTTCCTTTTTGTTTGTTTGTTTGTTTGTTTGTTTGATTTGTTTTGTTTTTGTGAGGTTCTACACTAGCGGCCAAATAACATTCGAGTGAAGAATGTAGCGTTTTTAAAGAACCATTTAAAATTGGCAAAAAATCAAGCTTAACATATACTTCATATCAATCGAAAACACTTCTATAACAAAAACATATGTAGAAATAAATCTTCTTTAGAAATTTTCATTAAAACCAGAGACAAAAAAAAATGTTTCATGCTTCCTATAGGAAGCTACTAATGGCCATTTTTTTTCATATAAAATTTCATGTTCAGATGTTAGTGTGAGAACAGACAGAAAAATATGTTTTTGTTTCTTTTCTATATTTTTATTTATATATTTTGCTCGTTTCAAGCAATGCATGTTGCCACTGATGCATTGGGGGCTACTATGACAGGTAGGTATTTATAGGGTTACCTAGATGGGGAGTTGTCAGCAAGAGTTTTTTTCACTCTACATTAAAATTTATCTACGTTGGCATAGTAGTGGAAATGGGAAACAGGGGAAATATTCCAAGACAATAAGCTATTAGAGTGTGACATCTTCAGTTATCTAATCACCTCTCAAAGTCAAGGAGGTGGATTAACCAGCAAGTCAGGTGATTGAGACATTTAGATTGAAGGATTACAAATGCAATAAGTTTATTGAAGCACATTTCATGAAGTTATTATTTAACAAGCATAAGCATGCAACATTGCAGCGATGCGACAATATTTTAAACTTGGCAGCAAGTTCCTGACCACTTCGGTTAGAAAGTAAGCTAGAAATTCCCTTTTAAATTTATTCCAAGGGGAAAATGCTAGCAGTTTGTGCATTCGGGTGAATGGGGGTGAGGATCAATTTTTTATTGATTTCCACCTTTTATTTTCTTTTGTTGCACGCGCAAGCACGTACTAGAAGATATGCGCACGTAGACTACAAAAATGGCCACCACATTTAACATAAAGAATTACATTGATTAATATCCGGACAACTACTTATTTGCTGAAAATTTAAATGCGATATTCGTTTTTAGCATATTCGAAAACCAAAAAAGTAATTTTAAAGTAAAATGTTAAGGTTGAAACCAAGTAAAACTTTACCGGGGTGGGTTACAGAAATATAGGATACTAGTAAGTGAGAGGTTTTCTAGACTGGTAAATGTAGAACAATCATTTGCATTTTGCATCAGTAGTCATGAATGTTAAAGTAAACTTGTGAGATCAGCGCATTGAATAACAATAATGAGACGAGCATTGAATAACAGGAGTTATCGTTCTTTAAAAAAAGCTTCTATGGTGACGATAACCTTATAGTGCAGCAATGATTACGAAACCTAGAACTGCACTAAATCTGGGCCAGGATTGCTTGAATTGAGTTACAAAGCGATCAGGAATTACCGGAATTTACATTGGTATGATCGGAGAAGGACTCGTGTTTGTTATACGGGAATGTTTTTCATATTCTTGTTTGTTTTTTGTTTTGTTTTTTCTTTGCTTTTTTTTATTTTTTTACTAAGTCAAAATTATAGGAGAAAGTTTGAGAATGTAAAAAAAATTATGAAAAAGGCTATTTCAATTTAAAAATAGCGGGGCCTTTGAATAAATAAAGAAAATGATTACTCGTTTTGTCCTAGGCTATGTGGTCATGAAATGTCCGGTCAATTCATATCAAATTTGTATAGCAATGTGAATCTTCTGTTTAAATCTAAAATGCTTCGATTTCTAAAAGACAGCAAGCTATTTGCTGAGCATAACCATGCAATCGCTCGAAAAACTAATATTTCATTTTAATTTTTGTTGTTGTTGACAGTGAGAGCGTAAATCGTAAATATCTACCATATGTTCACTCAACTAGAATTTATCAGAAGACGAATACTTTCACTGAAAAGTGAACATAACAAAATTATAAACTATATATTATATATCATATATATATATATATATATATATATATATATATAATTTTCATAAGATATTCAGAAAATAAAAAAATTCCTTATGTTTACACACTTTAATTCTAATGTGCCTAACACTTTGATGAATATTAGCTGAAAAGAGATAACCTGTAGATTAGAAATTTTATAAAAATAGCAAACTCCACAACCGAAAATTACACACAACAACGTGCCTCGACCCTCCATGGAGATAGCAAAAACAACGACAATAGCAACTAGTGTGCAACAAATTATTTCAAGGATAATATATATGACAATCTACAAACAGAAAATAGTCATCATAGCTCAAATAAGGTGATTGCCCCCCCCCCAAATAAGTGTGTGAGTTTTATTGACGATGTTGCATATCGTACTACGGTGTGTTTATTACTGATCAACAATAAAACAAAGGCTGTTAGATATTCATGACTTAAACTTGGTGGAAAAGTCAGTCATTGACTGAAGTCTATTTGCTGCAAATATCTTTAAATCACAGAAAAAAATATGAATTTTATAAACTATTATCTATGTACACTTTTTTAGGGTGATCCTCTATCTCACCCAATGGAGGTGGTTACTTCATCTAGTAGATAAATAAGAGAGACTAAGCCGTTACCTGATAACTATCATGTCAGTGGTTTAAAGAACAATCAGAATGAAAGGTGTGGGATTTGAGGGCTCAGTGTTAATTAAGTCGACCTCCCTTGTCGAATTAGTTGCCTCAAGTCTTGTTTCAGATTGAACCACAAAAGGATACGATTTTTTGGCAGCTTTCCATTGCCAGCAAACCTCACAAGTTTGAATAATTTGTACTGGGTGATTTTCTGAATGGAAATTAACATCCTACAACTTGACAAGATTGTTTTGAGGGAATCGAGAGTTTCAGTTTACACCACCATCTCATAAGAAGCCGACCTTTCATCTCACGCGAGATGATCGTGTTAAGCAATGGCTTCTTAAGCTAACTGTGAAAGCCTTCATTTGTTTGCATTTAGCCTAAAACGAATGTCTAATAGCGTATGCAAGCCATTGAAAAAATGAAAGCGAGAAACATCTGTTTTAAAAAGTTCAACTTCAGCACTGGAAAGTAATTTCCACGCTTATTTATAGGTACTGGCAGAATAGTCGTCCCTGGATAAAGGACGTTAATATGACTCTATATGCTATCATTATTTGCTTATATTTTATCAAGGAAGCAACAACCTACAAATATTCCCATTCATAAATAATTGATAATCAAAGATAAATTCAAAACAGCGGAATACATCAATATGATGTAACTGTCATGAGTATTATGAATTATGAGACAATAAAATGTGTCAATTTTTTTTTTCATCAAATGAATGATATTGTTTGTTGTTGTTTTTCCCATGTGGATGGTTGATAAGATCGATGCTGATGTTTGCTTTCTATTTGAGTGCCACACACACATTACGCTTATAGTAGGTAGAATTTCCTCAACAACGATTATCAAATCCGTGCAAATCTGTTAGCGGAAATGCATGAATTGTTTTAAAGTTCATTTATAATGTATTTGTGCAATCTTATTGATATTTAATTAGTTGTTCTATTTTCTTGGATTTTATAAATGATTATATTGAACGTTCAAGAGAAGAATAGTTATAAATATTGACACAAGAAAGAAGCTTTACTCTTTGAAAAGACTTGTCAAAAAATACAGAACATCAAGAATTTAAAAAGAACAGTTCATGAAGGAATGGATTGTAAAGTTCATGAAGGAATGGATTGTAAAGTATTTTTAATTAATTGTTTTTATTTTTTGTTTGTTTTGGGGGGGGTTTCGAAGAATTTAAGGCGATCTCTTTAAAATATCAAATTGCAACAAATATATTGAATTAAAATAAAATAAAATTCAATTATATCTAAATATATATATATATGTGTGTGTGTGTGTGTGTGTGTGTGTGTGTGTGTGTGTGTGTGTGTGTGTGTGTGTGTGTGTGTGTGTGTGTGTGTGTGTGTCCGTGTGTGTGTGGGGGTGTAATTAGAAAACACAAATGCGGGTTTTAGTTGTGAATTCGTTAATTCTAATTAAATTTTAAAATTAACTTTCTTGTCTTTTTTTGCAATATTCCTGATTTTTAAATATTTAGTATAAAAGATTTTTTTTCTAGAGATTGGTTCGCCTACGCCAAGTGCATTTGAAATTACTTTATGTAAAGAAAAAGCACACAAACTCAGTATAACGAAATTAAACTGATTTCTTTCTATTGCATCCTTAAAGTCTATCTTCGGTTAACTCTACCCAGGTTAACACGAAAATAAGACACAGTAAATAGAAAAACCTTTTTTGTAATCAGTAGATGAGAGAAAAGAGAGTAAGTCATATTATTTTCCAACGCGCATTTTAAATCAGTTGCCTGTCATTTTTCTCTGAAGTTCCCTTTTGATTTCAAGTTTACATGACGCTTTATAGATTTCTTTTTTAATTTGCACTAACCTTAGTTACAATGGCACAATTTTACTCTCTCTCTCTCTCTCTCTCTCTCTCTCTCTCGTTCTCTCTGTATCTATCCATCTATCTATCTATCTATCTATCTATCTTCTAAGGGTTTTAACTTATTTACCCCCAACCAGGGCATATTGACACTTGGAATAAAAGCTATTGTTTGGGATCGTGTCTAACAATGAACTTTAGGGAGTTGAGCAATGAGTGTCTGGTTACATTACATTTCAAATTATGCAGGTTAAAAGAACCAGGGAAGCAGGAAACAGAGTGAATTCCAACGTGTAGCAGTCAAAGGGAAGAATCAATTAAAGTATAACGCTTTCCGGTATCTAAGGACCTCTGCAGTGAAGTGGTGGAATTGTGTCTGCTTGTCCGGTCAGTCTGGAGTATGTACGTTGTGGAAGCACAGGTCCTATGATTTTATCAGAACACATTTAATTAAAGTACTAGTAAGAAAGGTACAGGAATGCAACATTTCGGTGATGGCGCAGAATTTGGAGCTTGGCCGATTGTGTAGGATCTATTAGATTTGAGACTCGTTTTGGACTTTGTCTAAAAGTGAGAGACTAATGGTAGATGCACCAGTCTAGATGTGGCAACAATACTCCATGCATGGGCGAATTATGGTTTTGCAAAGATACGGAATACTCGCCGGTGCGTAATTTCTTAACAGAGTCAAGAAAACCCAGTTTCTTTGCATAAGCCTTGACAATGTCTTCAATGTTCTTTCAAATTAATGTTACCTGTGAATGTTAAAACGAGAAGTTTAAAAGGTGACCTCTCAAGTAGGCTGTTATTTGTCTTCGGGATCGGTGGTTGAGAAGGTGTTTTCTAGTTGTTAAAGAAAAAAAAGCTTAGTAGCATTAAATGTTACCATCAATTCACGCCTCTATTCCTCTACAGAATAAAATTAGTTTTCGAATGTTTCTTCCAGTGTCTTTGATATGTGTATATTCGTTTTTTTTTTCTTCGTGCCTATTATAAAATGTATTTTCGTAAGCAAATATACTCAACTATGACATACTTTTATCTGAGAGTTTGTTTATGAATATCAGGAATAATGAATATCTAAGGATCGGTCAGCGAGGCACACCCCCATTAAAACCAATGTGTTTGGAAATACGGCCATCGATGACAACCTGATCTTTTCTTATATAGGAAAGATCTGATTACGTTAAGTATTGGTTCAGAATTAAGTAAATAGCGTCTATTAACAATGTGCAATAAGCATATTTATTCAATAAATAAAAAGTATTAGTTAATTAATAAAATATTCCTTTTACCAAACCAGGTTGTTTTATCAGATGTATTGATGTTTCCACGCAGAGTGGCGAGGAAGACCTGCTAATAAATCTGTCAATTTACGTATGGTCCTCGGCGTAATGCGTCCTTAACATACGTGTTCTTCACGGCGATCGGCTGGAATACAAATTACCCGAGAAAACTTATATAGTATGTTGCTTACGATCCTCTGCTGCCGTTTATCTATGCCCATGGTTTATCACCGACTCTGTTACTGACAAGAGCGCGAAACTGTCGGCACAATTCGCAGCCCATGTAAACGACTTGAGGTCAAACCATCGGAAAATTGGAAAAATCAAAACATTTTAGGATATCGGAATTTGTATCGAAAAGAATAATTATTTTAAAAATCAATTTTCATTGCTGGTTATAATGATCAAATGAAAAATACTTATCATTTTAAAACTATAACTAAAACTAAGGTAATATATCAAAATACGATGTAAATTCATTTTACTTGTTTAAAAATAGGATTTAGCATATATTCGTTAGATAACCTTTAAACAGATTCAGTTGATTTACAAGATTTTCAGATATGTTTAAAATTTAAATAAATTATTTTTGTCTGACAAATTATTTTTGTCGGGTGTACTCATTTGTTTCTAATTCATTTATTTTATGATGTGATACTTTTGTCTGTTTTTTTAAATTTTTATAATTATATAGTTTTTGCTTTGTCCAGTGGCATTTTGACCGGTTTACCAAAATTACAATACTTTAAAAAAGGTAGCCAAAACGTTTGGAAACAACTTTGAACATTTTAGTTGTGGAGTTGAATTTAGTACGAATAAATTTAACGATTTTAACGGCTCTGTGTAAGAATATATTCGTAATAGTTCTTCTTTAGTCTTGAGTTCCTACGTCTGAACTGGTTTCAAAATAAAATGTCTAATGATATAAAAAATAGAAGGCAATAAAATTCAAGACTAATAGTAAAAAATTAATATTTATCTCATCATTGAAACCGTTTAGCAGTTAAACCGTTGTATATTTCTTTCCACTGAGATGATAACAATTAAACCCCAAACTGCATTTAAAATAATGAAACTTTATTTTAAAAATGTTAGTAATGTAATGAGAATTCATAGCGGGATTAATAGACAGCCACCCGCTCGATCGGTTGAGCCTACAGAAGGTCAGCCGATCCCCCAGCCTTTATCGCCCACAAGCAATATACCTAACCCCTTACAGTTCGGAAGTCGGCCAGTAAAAGGAAAGAAAAATGTTAAACCACATGGCAACAAGCGGAGTCAATACTGCGACGAAGAGGACGAAGGTCACTAAATGGCTAATTTCAAAGATTTGGGAATGAAACGTTTATAGAGGGAAAACAAAAGGTCACGAGGTACCGAAACGTTTCTCGAAGTCATTCTATGTATAGCCAGCGCCTAGAACTGATGCCCAAAACAGTGCGTCCCGTTTAACAAAACTATACTGCAAATCCGCGGCATATCAACGCGCATGTGGTGCGTCGAAGCCAGTTCATGCAAAAATGATCGGAAAGGGGCGGCTATGATTCCAGAGTTTTCCTAAAATCTGCTATTAAAGATAAATTCTCCGCATTTATGTAGCAACAGGAACTACGTTGTTAAGCGATTTTACATAATTTATGAGCTTACCAGTCAGACTTATAGTAAGTGGTAACAACAAAAATTAATGAACAGTCTAAGAAATCAGAATAGCCCAAACATGAAAATTATCTTATTTTAAATTCTAAAATAATTATTTGGATTTTCAAGCGCGTATTAATGCCAAGTTTTTCGAGGTGTTCACCTACAAAATAAAATCTCGTTTTGGTTGGTTGGTTGTTTTTGTTTTACGGCATATCAACCCTTTTCATGTTATTTCATGCCGAATCCAGTGATTTTGAAGAAAATTCTTTTGCTAGAGTATATTTGTTTTGTTTTTGTTTTTTTAAGTCGGTTTCTATTCAACCCATAGTTTGGACCCTAACAGGTACTACCAGTCCGGGTCAGAGTGGACCTGGGGGCAATGGCAGTCCCCAAAGCCCGCAAGCCGGGGCCTCATCATCGGATATAGTTTAAGGTCATATCCAGGACCAAAATCTCATTTTGGAACCGTTGATTTAGTGTAGGGTTTTAGTAATGACATATGACTTTGTTTACTTAACCCACCATCATGGAACAGTTCAAGACTAATTCGGATTTTAAGGTGGATAACCCAACTTTCCAAAAATGGGCATTCTGAATTAGAACAAAAATTAAAATTTTCTCAATCTAAGAGGATTTCTCCTTCATTAACCGAGGACATCATACATACAGTGCAATATCAGGACAGATACAAAGCATAAAATTATTTATTTGCTAAGAAAATATAACATGTATTTTCACAAATTAGGCAAAAGGATGCTGGTTTAGAGAAGAAAAAACTTCTCGCCAATATATTTATTTATTTTTTTAGATTTCTCTGTAACTTTTCTTTATAACTGAGATATCATACTCGTTAAATGATACTTACATTGCAGTTGAGTTTATAAAACGAACCCATAAGCAAAATAAAATACATTTCCTAATGTTTAGTTAACTAAATAACTTTATTTCTTAAATAAATAACTTTTCAGCAGTATAACCTTCCTTCTCCCCCCCACTTCAATACACTTAATTAATTTACAAAGACATTTCAGCTTCTTTAAAATAGATGTGAATATATAATTAGTCATTATCATTAATTAATTAATATTTTCCAAAAGACGCCTGAAAATATCAATGAATTCTTTATCAATGATAAACTTATTCAGTGCCAGATGTTCCAAAAATGAGCTAAGAGTTCATAAAAATATACCTGTTCTAAAAACTCTGAGTCAAGTAGAAATATAGGGTGGAATTACCATGTTGAGATATAATAAATTTATAAAACTTTATCACACGAAAGGAAGCCGATTTATCTACAAGTTTACAAATGTGATCAATGATAGTGTCAGTTTGTATAGAAAAGACGAATGGTAACTTCACCTATTTTTTATTTTCCAGAACAATTATATGACTGTATGATGTCGCCTTCAATACTTCAAGCACATAATTCAGCAATCTTTATAAATGTCATTATTTGTATTCTCCACACATTGTCTGAAACATATCTGGCCATCATCATATGTCGCCTTCTTTGTAATTGTAGTCTGAATTAGTATGAATTACTACGAACGACAAAGAACAGTTAAAATATTGATTATTTTTTCAAAAAAAAAAAATCACCAGCCGACTGTAGCGATATTGGACTTGATCTGTTAGAATAGATCAAGAGAGTTATGATTACAATTGTGTGCCTGTCTGAAATTATTAACTGTGTAAAATTTTAACAATTCATCTTTTGTACTAAAATATGTTACTGGCCTTTGTTTTATTGCAAGTTGACCATCTTTAGCTTATGTCACATTGCACGAAACAGTTGTCTGCTTAAGTTATATAATAACAAAATCAAATTCTATAGCTTCATTTTTACACTTGTTTTCATTTTAGAAATAAGTAGACATTGCACATGTACCGTAGTATTAATTAGCTATGTTTTATGCGTTCAAACCCAGCGGAAAATATGAGTGGTGCTGAGTTGATTGAAATCGAACGAGATAGAAGGTGAGATGTTGTTTCATGTGACGTTACAGATATGTGATATCTTTTCGTCATATATTTACAATTTCACATGGTTTACACGTTTTAAACACCGAGATCTCGATTTAATACTGGACCACCTTAGTAGATGTTGCACTATTTTAAATGTAGGTAATATTTAACTTTCTTATTCAATAAGGAATCATGAAGGAAATTTAACCTCTTCTACACTTAAGCAAGTTTCATCTCTGATTTTAATTAGGTAATAAAGTTGAAACACGAGTTAATTTGTGATAAAATTACACGGATATTCTTAGATTTATGGCTAATAGAACACCCATTATATATAAACCATGTTTTCATGGCGGTATTATTGCGAAGAAGCGTCCATTACACTGACATTATTAATATTATTAATATTATTAATATTATTATTATTATTATTATTATTATTATTATTATTTACTGTCAAGGATGTTTCAAACGAGTAATTACCATTTATCGCTCACTGCTAACAACAGATGCAGTTCGAATAACACTTAGTTTCTCCCGATTTACAGTACTCTCTTCTTCTTAAGAACATGGTTTAAAATGACTTTTCCCTTTCGCAACAGCCGTTAACCGTTGATTGCTCGCCGATAACAGCAGTAAGTTTTCTCCGGAATTTGAACAGTAATAAACGCTATTCTAATGAAGATCTGGGTACAAAAATGGATTGTCACATTCAAGACTAAACTTGTTTCCTTCAATCACTACAAGAAACTTTCTCTACCACAAATGGCAATGGCCAAAGACTCTTTATCTGAAAGTACATCTTTTAAACTCCTCTGCATAACGTTCCCAGGAAACATGAGTTGGAACAATTAAATTGAGAGCATTGCCAAGACCGCTGCGAAAAAAGGTAGGTTCTCTCTACCGTGCCAGAAAGTTACAAACGCTCGAAAGTATCCTATACCTCTATAAGGCCACCATTCGCCCATGTATGGAGTAGTGTTGTCATATTTGGGCCGGTGCATCTGCCACTAGTCTCTCACTCCTAGATAGTGTTCAAAAGAGAGTCGCCAACCTAATAGGTCCTGAACTGTCATCTAAGCTTTAGCCTCTGTCCCATCGACGAAATGTAGCATCCCTCTGGCTGTTCTACAAGTACTTTAACGGTGAATGCTCCGACGAACTGCAAGCACTTGTACCCCCTCGATGTAAATACCCCCAACAAATCCGACAAGCAGCTAAATCCGACCCCTTCACAGTTGAGATCCCTAGATGTAAGAGAGCCTTCTACTCAAGTAGTTTCTTCCCCAGAACCGCTAGACTTTGGAATTCCCTTCCGGGTTCCTGCTTCCCCAACTGTACTGTCATGCAGAAGTTCAAGTGTAACGTTAACCCACATCTTGCTGCCTAACTCCCCACATAGTATCCCTGTAGATTATGTCCCTGGTAGTAGTCTCCTACATAAAAGTAGCAATGTGCCTTGTTTGGGGGTGAAAATGTAATAATAAAAAAAAGATCTAGATAGTGTTTTCCTTCCTCGGTCTTTCCATCTTTCCTGACCATCCACGGCCATTTTGGGTGGTACGATGAGGGTTTCATTGTATATCTCGTTTAAGAAAAGCGTTTAGCAGATTATGGTATTTTATTTTAATACCTACACTAGCAGTTGCAGTTCACATGGTTTCCTATAATGTTCTTTCTATGGTTTTAGTTGTGTGTATACAGCATTATTCTACGTCAACTTTCGTTAGTCACTGCAGGTGCCACATAGCTCCTGCACTCATTCATTACTATTATATTTATTAACAGCAGTTGTAGTAGTAGCAGCAGTTTGACCTTAGTAATCAAAATCTTATTTGTATTCTGACGTTCTTCTTTCTTTAATATTTTCTTTTTTAGCGGGGGTGTCATACTGTCACATTGGCGACAACGACAGACGTCTGACAAGTTGACAAGATGAAGCTTGGGTAAAGTGTAGGGAAGGAGATCATGCTCCATTTGACAACTCATTTATCTGATAAGCCAGGGGAGATGAGGCCACAGGTGGGATTGACTTTGTCGTCCGGCAACAGTCACGAAAACACGCAGGCTGTGGATGTTTCGGGGGTGGCGAAATTGGAGAACGACGAGTCTGGGAAACGACAAACGCAACTTTCAAATGAAACATTAAGACATATTTCAACGTCAAGGTTTAAGTGTTTCCTATGACCTAGACCGAGAAACAAGTTCACTTTCTATAAAGGAATTAACTTGTATGCTTTAGAAAAAGGGTCGGAAATATCTAAGATCGTTTTCTATAAAAATGAACTCGTACACTTTGAACCAAAGGTCGACCATCTCTGCCCGATAGGTCGGATTCAACGCGTGACTATATAATTTCTGGCCCATGAGTAAACGCCAGCATTTGACCCCTAGAATGATTTTACTCCATTTTCTAAGTTTCCTGAATATATATATATATGTGTGTGTGTGTGTGTGTGTGTGTGTGTGTGTGTGTGTGTGTGTGTATGTGTGTGTGTGTGTGCTTAGTTATGTTTTTTTCTTTGGAAAAAGTATTCTAGCAGAGTGCTCTATTATAAGAAAATATTCTAAAAATAAGAGCGTATTATTTATATTTTTATTTGAAGAAAGTTGAGATGAGATACGTCATCGGTACCGTCGGTTTCAAACCTGGTAATAGGGGACTGTTTTTGATACCCATATAAAGCCCTCTTCAGTCGATACTCATCTGTTTTATAACCGGAATATAATATTTAACAGTACCTATTCTATAGTTAACTATCGTAAATATATAACCTACCCGTTTTAGTTTCTTCAATTTAGATACATTTTCTCTTTTCTAATGCATTAACTAATAAGTTAACATATTTCTGGGAATAATAAATATACTAAATTTAAATTAATATTTATCCCTATTATTTAAGATGTATAAATCCTCTTAGTTTAGTTTATTATCTTTTATTCTACACATATTTTCATCTAAAACTATTCTTATTTCCGTTAAAGAATTCTCTCAAAATCTAATACATAAATGGCTGTATGTCTATCCGTCTGTTTGTCTATTTCCTGTTTGCCTCAAATGATTGTTGTTGTTGTTTTTTTACAGGCCGTTTTTTCATGGGTCTTTAGTCGGTTAAAATTGTTTTTAAAGGTCAAAAATGGGTCAAAATTAGAAAAAACATTAAACATTTTGTACATTTATCTTAGTTTATTTTTTTAATTTTTAATCGATTTATATGCACATTATATTGATATAGTGGTAACATCACCAGCTTTGAATACTATAGTTTCGGTTTTGATTCGATTCAGGATGGCACCTGAATTCTTTTTTTTACTTTTGAAATCAGGACTTTATAACATTATATACGAAATCTGGACGAATTAAAATATTGTATTTAAGCAAAGTCGGGCGCCCCCCTCGCTAGTTCAATCTAATTGTTCAATGTTAATTTATAGTTTAGTAAATATTAAATAATACCACTATTATTATATGTTTGCACCCAGGAATTTATTTTAATATCCATATGCATACCTAAACTATACCAATTATACTGCTTATCACACTTTAGAACTTAAACTATTGCAGCATATTTTTAACATATTAAGTAGCCCATGCAGACTTCATAGAAAATGTAGTGTTATTTTGTTTTTATTCATTCAATTTTCCATAATAGAGATATAAACATTATCTTATAAATTAAGAATATATACAAATGTTTAATTAATCTAAGTTTAAATTATTTTATATATTATAGTACGAGGGGCGTGCAATAAGTAATGCCCCTGACCCACTCCCCATAGCAGTAGAGCAACGAAACTTGGCACAGTTATTAGTCTTTCTCTACATAGGAATCACCCAGAGGTATGCATTTCTCCCATCGTTTGATGCAGCTCTGGAGACCGTTTTTGTAAAAAACCCCAGGTTGGTCCTCCAACCACGACGTGACTTCAGAAATCAAGGCTGCATCATCTGGGAAACGCTTCAGAAGTAACTTCATGGCTGGAAAGAGGTGAAAGTCAGAGGGTGCAAGGTCAGGAGAGTAGGAGGGTGGGAGGGTATTTCACAACCACACGCTCGTGATTCTTATTTGGCGACATGCTAGTTGTGGACCGGAGCGTTGTCCTGCAGGAGAAGGGTACCTTTGTTGATCTTGACCCGCCTCTTGATTTTGATAGCTTCCCTTAATTTCCTCAAAAGTGAAACATAATAGGCTCCTGTAATTGTGGTACCCTTTGCCAGGAAATCTGTCATCACTACTCCGTCCTGGTCCCAGAAGACTGTGAGCATGACCTTGCAAACAGAGGGCTGCACCCTTGCCTTCTTTGGAGGTGGTGAGTCCAAGTGCTTCCACTGCATTGACTGGGCTTTGGTCTCTGGATCATAGTGATCGACCCAGGTTTCATCCTGTGTAATCAGTCTTTTGAAAAACTTTGACTCATCTTCTTGGCACATCTCCAAATTCATCCTCGAGCACTCGACGCGTTCTCGCTTCTGGAATGGTGTGAGCAATCTGGGAATCCATCTGGCAGAACCTTATGCATATGCAAATGGCCATGAATTATAGTTTCTACAGACCTTGTACTAATCTTGACATCTTGGGCTATTTGGCGAATAGCAGTGCGCCGATCTTCCAAAATGGTAGCCTTAACTTGACCGACAGATGCCTCATCAATGGCAGAAGGGGGGGCGACCATGTCTGGGAGCTATTTCCACAGACTTCCAGCCATGTTTGAATTCACGATGCCAGCGTTTTACAAGGTCGTATGATGGGGCATTATCACCATAAGTTTCTTTCATTTCATCATAAGTCTCCTGTGGTGTGCGTCCTTTTAAATACAAAAACCTCGACATTCAACAGGCTCCATTTCACACCTGACTCAGTTCAAACACCTGTAAAACAGAAACCGCAAGTAGTTCAGAGCTTTAATTTGCCACATAACCCGTAGAGATATAAATCATTACACATGCAAAATTTCAGCTAGATCAGACAACTGGAAGTGGGCCAGGGGAATTACTTATTGCACGCCCATCGTATATATATATTTATAGGTTGTTTTTTTTACACAGAAATAGGTTTTCACTTTTTTTAGTTTAGTGTATCTAAAGATATTTTGGATATTGTTTCTTATTTTTTTATCAGTTCCCAGCATTAGAATCTACATAACATTTTTTTTATTTTACGGGTTTCATCTCAATACCAGAGCTATTTCTGAAAATTTTTCTGTTATGTTACATTCAAGACTACTTTAACTGCAGTGTTTTTGAGAATATTAATTTTGTAAATATCCAGCGTTTCCTTAATGCTCTTTATGTGTTGTTCTTTATACACACACACACACACACACACACACACACACACACATATATATATATATATATATATATATATATATATATATATATATAATGAGTGTATTTGCTTACTATACTGATGTCAGCGTTTCAATATAGTGTCTTATTGTTATAAAATACTAAATTACATGCGTGATTGCCTGATAATCTCTCGAAGTTCCTTACTTTTTTCCCATGCCAAACACATATATGTACTTACACTGCAATGTATATATACTAAGTAGACGTATACTCGTCCTTAGAAAGCTTCATGTCAGCCATGTTTAGTATATGAACTTTAAAACTAAGAACAACTGAATATAATTTATATTAATAAACAGTTGAAATTTAACTCACTTCAAAATGTTGGCATTCATAAATAATAGAACTAAACTTTGCCTCAAAAATAGTAGCCACAAAGGAATGCTGGTACTGTATAAGTTCAGTAATAAAAGAATAGAGCACTTTATGCAGGTGACAATACTGATACAAGCATTATAAGTTCATTTTAATAAAAGCAACATCATGGAAGTCTAGAAATGCAAAAAGTTAAGAAGGGAAATGGATTAGAAAATAATGTGTCTTAAACTAACCGAATTACACACTAATTTTGTTACGCCCAGAAGTAATATTAGGATGTTCTTGAGGTCTGACTGTGTCAGTAATATTATATTTTGGAGAACGGAAGTTTTGTCCTGGACGTAGGCAAAAAAAGGTTTGTTTTCTCCTAAGAAAATTGCTTTTTAGCAGCAAACGAGCTTGTTACGTTCTTTGGGGGGGGGGGGCAGCGAAAAAGATATGATGGTACAGGAGCTAGGTTATTTCGTAGTTCTTTTTTAATCTTACACTGATTAAATTACTAACACTGAATTGTTTTATTTTTTTTTTTACTTTTCGATTGTACAGATATTTATCATATGTTTTTAATTAGAAACAGAAAACCTAGCACTGCAGTTTCTTCTCCGTAAAAGAGCACGTAATGCATCGTATAATGCGTATATACGCATTGAGATTTTCATTTTATTTCATAGCATGAGCTGATTAATTAGAGGAAATGATAGTTAATAAAACGGTCGAGTCTCGATCTTATTCGTCTAGCTACATGGATGTGATACAGCGGAAAAGGACTGTCTGATTATGACCGCAGGAGCTCTTCTGCCGTATCACATCTCTTCAGTGGCGTAACAAGTGTTTTGAAAGTATTAACTGGTCATGACAGAAGATACATCAACGCACCTCATATGTATATATATATATATATATATATATATATATATATATATATATATATATATATATATATATAAGGAACTGCGTGTTTCCGTTCCCTATGGACTCGGAAACGGCTAGACAGGTTTTTTATGAAATTTAACACGAATGTACTTCATGTACCTAGCAATGTTTTTAAATAGGTTTTGTTTCAGAATGTCTTCGATAAGTATCGATAATCCGTAATTGAAATAATCCGATAAAATAAGGAACAGACGAGTTTGACCAAAGTTAACACCTTACACAGCCTGACATCACAAGTGCATGTAAGAAGTTTTATTCACTCACAATCCGAAAGGCTCGACATATAAAATCAATAGTAGGTTGTTTGATATGACAGGGAGGCGTTCAACATTAATGTTTTTGTTTAGAACACAATTGAAATATGATACTTGACTTTAGCATTTTAAACTTTAATCTAAGACATTATATGTAAAAAATAAATTTATAAACCCAACAGCAGGTTGTCTACAGTGCAATGTAGACTATAATGTATTGTTGACTAAGTCAGTGCGAGGAGGCATGTGAGGCTTCCTCCTGTGGCCCCGCGATGAGCCCCTAACTAGAGCAGTCAATGAATCGATTTGATTAAAAAAAAAAAAATGGGCGATTTCGATGAAAATAAAAATATGCAAATGTAAAACATTCGTTGATGACCATTTAATCTCGGATCACGCCAGGTCCGTCTGCTTGCATCTCTCTCTCTCTCTCTCTCTCTCTCTCTATATATATATATATATATATATATATATATATATATATATATATATATATATATATATATATATATATGTTGTTTTGTTTTGGTTTTAGCGATATGTTTTGAATTAATTCAATTATTTACGAAAGTGCATTTTTTTTACCTAAATGCGAGTTGGGAATAATTTTCCCTTTTAACCAATTTGGTACCCCCACATGGGGAGCGGTATATATATTATTTTATTTTATTTTATTTTTTAAAATGTAATTATCCACTGACACGGGTTTTACAACCACTCTGATGAGTCGTAGACGACGAAACACGTGTCAGTGGATAATTACATTTTAAAAAATTATATATATATATATATATATATATATATATATATATATATATATATATATATATATGTTTATATATGAAAATACATCTCAAACCATGTTATTTAAAACACACACATATGCCGTGCTAAATAGAAGTATGGAGGTTATAATGAATCTGTTCAATAAGGAGTTAATGAGGACGAACAGGAGAATTCCGAACTGAACGACCTTTTACTTCTCTTTCTTCCTCTCCCGTTATAGTGTCGTAAAATCTTGAATAAGGCAAATGATGTCAAGTGGAAAGCTAAGGCCAAACGGATCGAAAAAAATAAGAATCAGATATATGGAATTTTCAGGTCATTTAAGTGCAGAAAAGCAAGTAATATTTTCGACTACCTGTATATGCATTGATCGCTCACCGCGCTGTGTGCATGTATCTGTCTGCGTGTTTAAAAGAATGATTGTAAAAAAATGTCCATAACATCAAAACAGTAAAACAAAAACAAAGAGGATTTATGGAGGCTTGAAATGGTTGAATGCTCGTAAAACCTTGTTTCTTTTTTTTTTTTTTTTTTTCTTGCAACTCATTAAAGTTTCGATCTCAGTTCATATATAATCACTAGTTGAAATAACCGCCATCGTCGGGTAAGGTATTATTGCGAAGAGGTTAAAAGATATTGTGCGTTTTGGTTTTACAGTACTACGTACCAGCCATTACCTGTATTCTAAGATATCCTCGCAATGTATTAATTTTATTTTTATTTCGGACTATTATTCTCATCTTTATTAGTTGTTGTTTTCATCTTTATTGGTTGTTTTTTTTTCACGGCGTTTCGGCCAACTTTATTCCTCTGGCCTTCGTCAGGTGGTAATCGCGACGGATAGGAACTTCGAATCTCCTAACTGCATTCTCAGCAATCATTGCCATCCGTAGTTGTTGTCGTCTCACCACGTTTTGGCCAAGTAAACCTCTGGCACGCTTTGGGTAAGATTGAAACCGCTATCTTCAGACAATCTCCATCCGGAACCGTAGAGATTCAACGTGTCTATGAACTGCGCCACGGGCTCCGAATTTATACGCTCGCAATGCTTTATAAATGCAAATGACCCTTTCCGCCGTTGCCCAGATTATTTGATCGCAATTAGTTAAGCCAACTCTGGGGTGTTTGAAAAATCTATTTTCGTAGTTATTTAAATTTCGCTGTTTAAGGTGAAGCTTGTAATCAAAGGTAACTGATTGATATTGGAAATGTATATAAAATCGACAATTAAGGCGCAATGAATTAATGTGTTAATTTCGCTCGTTCATGAATGAAAATAATTATTGAATTAATAACTGAACAATAACGGAAAGTGTTACAGATCACCTTCCAGCGGTAATTATTAATAAATGGTTATATTTATTGACCTCGCTGCCATTTGCATTTTCGACCGTTTACAGAGTTTTTAGTAAAAGAAGTTAATGTAAATGGAAATGTTTATACTTACAAAACAATAATTAAGTTTATAAAATAGTCTAACAACTATGCAAATAAGTGAATTCGATTGGGAAATGGTGAAACGTGTTTTGTATTTATGCTCGAAGCTGTTTTTCTTTATAGAGCTTTAATGACGAATATGGCAATTTAATAAATCATCCAGATGAAAAATTATTATCTAAATGAGCCAAAATTAAATACCAATGAATGGTGCCAGGTTAACTTGCTGTTCCTACGCAAGGCCGATTTTCCCGAAAATTCAAACGCTTTAACTCTGCTGACCCATCATTTATAATACATCCAAATAAACACTAGCTGATATACACAGCTTTTTAAAAAATATAGTTGAATATGGAGCAACATACTTATAGATGAACACAGTATGGTCATTGCAAAAGCAACTGTACAGAAATATAAGATATTTAATACCAATTTAACAACTATTACATATTTCCACACAGTGCCATATGCTTGAAGAAAAGTGGTCAGCATTCCTGCCCATCCTTCGAGTGTAGTGCATTCTTTATGATCATTAGTTTTCAATTATTATTATTATTATTATTATTATTATTATTATTATTATTTGTAATCACCAAGAGTTTTGTTTCCCTGTTCATGCGTCCTTTTCTTAGCCATGCTCAAGTGTTTTCGTGATTCTCTTCTCTTCTAATAATTATAAATCATCCGTGTAGAGCTTTCCACTCTCACTTTTCTTGTCTCTTTGTTATTTGTTTCATAGCTTCCTGTATTGTTTTTTTTTTTTTTATTGGCGGTGCCTCTCGCTGCGGTGATCAATCTGTGTTCCGAGTTATGTACTTTTCCAAATCTTTTTATGACTTCTATAGTTTTCTACACTTATTAGTTTTATTCTTCCTTCATTTTTGTTATTATTATTATCTTCATCATCATTATTATTTATTTTTCTAAATCATGCCCTATTTTAATCTTACCATTTGTATCTAACATTAAGTTGGTGTTAAAGTGCAAATAGCTATATTTAAGTAGATTTTCATATTTTTATACGTGTTCAGTTTAGTATATTATTGACATAAATGTATAGAAATATAAAAAGTTTTGTTCTAGGAATTATTTCCATACCTCTCATTCCTTGTGGGCTCTTCAGAATTCCCTCTTAATCTATCTATATATCTATAAAAGTGAAAGTGTCTATCTGTGTGTGTATCTGTGTATATGTGTGTCTGTGTGTGAACATTTCCATACGCAATAACTCTGTCAATGTTAAGCCTACATACTCGATATTTGATATACTGGGAAGTGAGATTTGGGAAAATCGATGTGATCGGATTTCGGCCAGAAATTTGGCGATTAAGAAGTCAAAGTTCAACGAGTTGACCTTTGAGAACTCTACCAAACTCCTCCTACAATTTTGGGTATAAACACTTGAAATTTTAGATATAGGTTTCTTGGACATGGGTGTAACTTAATAACTTGATTTGAGCCCAAAGCAATAAATTTTAAGGGGCATAATAGGGGTCAAAGTTTTAAAAAATTGACCATTTTTTTTTTTTGCTCAGCATACACCTCCAAACACCCGGGCAACGCCGGGCACCCATGCTAGTATATCTATAAAAGTGAACGTGTCTGTGTGTGTCTGTGTACATTTCCCTACGCAATAACTCTGTGAATTTTAAGTCTACAGACTTGAAATTCTATATACAGGGTACTGAGATTTGGGAAAAACGATGTGATCCGTTTTCGGCCAGAAAGTTGAATGTTAGGGGTCAAAGTTCAACGATTTGACTTTTGAGAACTCTACCAAACTCCTCCGACAATTTTGGGTATAAGCACTTGAAATTTTAGATATAGGTTTCTTAGAGATAGATCTAACTTAATAACTTAATTTGATCCCGAAACAATAAATATTAAGGGGTCATAATAGGGGGCAAAGTTTAAAAAAAGTTGACCTCTGCTGTCTCTACCAAATTACTCTAAATTAAGTCTAAACATTTGAAATTTTACATAAAGGGTATTCAGAGATAGGGTAAGCTTTTTAATCGGTTTGAGTCGAATTTTTTAGTAACCAAAAATTTTTTTAGTTACCAATAATGCATGTATGTATGTATGTATGTATGTATGTATGTATGTATGTTTGCATGTCTGCCTAAAACTTTCGACAGAGGCGACGGATTTTTACACGATCAGTATCGTTTTGAAGTTTGACCTTTCAGACGACAAATATCGAAAAATTGGCTAAATACATTACTATCTTCACCTTAAACTGGACACTTTTCTACAGAGGGGTCTCTTTTTTCGCCGATATTTTTGAAAGTCGTCCTCTCCTTTCGATTGTCTAGCCTTAATTAAAACCTACGTCACTTCTGGTTTGGCAGTGGTCGTAACAGTATAGATGTCAGTTTTTTTCCCCCGTTCTTTTCCTCCTTCGCGGTACGAGTTCGAGCCTGCCTTCCTACTACTACTTTTTTTTTTTTTTTTTTTTTTTTTTTTTTGCTCAGCACATACATCCAAACACCCGAGCAACGTCGGACTTAAATTCTAGTAGTCATACAAAATGAATAATTATAAATCATACATAAATATAAGTTCTAACAATTCTCCCATTGTTACTAAATACATATATTAAACCACAGCTTATCGAATATCTCATAAATACGTCAATGAAGTAATTGTCAACACAAACCGAAAACAAAAAAAAAATGTTTCTTAATTTATTTATTGCGGACTATTATCCTCATTTTTCTTAGTTACTGTTTCACGACGTTTCGGCCAACTATTCCTCTGGCCTTCGTCAGGTGGTAACCACGACGAGATAGGAACTTCGTATTCTCCTGCATTCTCAGCAATTATTGCCATCCATAGTTGTTGTCGTCTCACCACGTTTTTTGGGGGCCAAGTAAGCCAATAAAAACGTTGTGAGACGGCAACAACTATGGATGGCAGTAATTGCTGTGAGTGCAGTAAGGAGATTCGGAGTTCCTATCTCGTCGTGGTTACCACCTGACGAAAATTGAGAAAGATGAGGATAATAGTCCGCAATAAATAAATTACAAAATAATACTCATCTCAATAATGAATATCAATTAAATAATATGTAAAAAAATGTTTCGATTTGACCCGCGATACAACATATCTGTAAACACATGTTGGTAAGATTTTCATATTATTACTAACTAAACAGTTTTGCTTCACGCTGAAAATTAAAACATTTGCTGTTAAGACTCAGTTATGCACCGTCAACGTATACGTGGTGGTATGCGTTGTTTACTGGAAATTCTTGTTTTCATTCGTCGCTGTACGGCTGGCCGGTTTAAGATGTCGAATTATATTCAGTTAACTTTACATTGAGATGTTTTATCACCGATTTACAATAAATATCAACAGCGTTCATTGTGTCGGCACGAATACTATTATATCTCTTTAAAAACTTTGCGAACACTTACGTAAACAGTCTATTGTCAGATATATATTTAAATTTTCATATGCAGATTGGATTAAAGTTCTGAAAATAAGTATCTGTCAATTTCAGATATATATATATGTATATATATATATTATTTTTTTAAATATAATTGGATGATTATATTTAAAAAAGATGATACATATACCGCTCACCTTTGAGGGTACCAAATTGGTCAAAGTGAGAATTATCCCCAACTCGCATTTAGGTTAAAATGCACATCCGTATGATTCATTAAAAAAAAACTATTGCAAAAACAAATACTTGCCTGTTGATCACTTATGGGTCTCTCCAATTACTTGCCTAAATTGTAGCAAATCCGGCAAGGGGTAACAATGTTACTACTACTACTACTACTACTACTACTACTACTACTAGTAGTAGTAGTAGTAGTAGTAGTAGTAGTACATTTACTATTTAAAACAATACACACTACTAAATACGACTATGGGGTAGTCGGACCGGGATCACAGTTTAGTATTTGTTCTCGTGAGAAGGCAAGCAAAAGGAACAATCACGCATGACAAGATAGATGTGCCATAAGAGGATCAATATTCTCGAATTACCATATTAATACCATACTACTAATTATACTACTACTACTACTACTACTACTAACAATAATAATAATAATAATAATAATAATAATAATAATAATAATAATAATAATAATAATAATATGTTTTACCAAATTATAAATTTGCATGCCTATAGACATAAATGATTAAGGAAGAACATAAGATTTTCTTATTAGAAAATGTTCCTGCTCATGTGAGAGTTAAACTTGATATGAATTCTGCAGTCAATCGTAGTCACTAGTAACTAATTTTTATAATTATTTTATTGATTATTAAAATCAATTTTATTAGATTGTTGCCAGGGAGATTTAGTAGAATGAAAACTTTAAACAATTTACTAAGTTTCTGTATACGCCATATAACAAATTCCATTGACATATGATATAAATTCCATTGACATGAACATATTGTCCAATTTTATATCAAAGCGGGAGTAGATTAGACAACTTATATTAAGTAGATACTTAATATATCAATTTTTGTATGTCTTATCGGTTGTAATTGTCCTTTGATGCGCTTGTAATAGTGCATATTTTTTCATGAAAATGAAATAAACACTATTGCTTTGGTAGGATCTTAGGCAAACAGCCTGGGTCCGGCGTTGCTATATACATTTACATATAAGGTATGATGCATAACAACGAGCCGTTAGACTCAAAGGAAAGATCTCAGTGTCATGATCAGCAGGTGCTCTCTCGTTGGCCAACATTGCATATTAGACGGCATATTGTGATTGTTGGCTTCTCTTTTATTTTCAGGAACAAGATAACAGACGAAAAGAAGGTAAGTAACCTCTTTAATTTCAGGTATCACAGATGAGACACGATAAAGCAGCAGCAAACAGAACAGCAAACCGAAAAGTCATAGAAATAAGCGGACTGCAAAAGAAAAGAGAATAGTCATGGAATGCTACTTTTTTTTTTACACAGTGATCACCACTTATCAAGGCCCGGAAGCCACTCAGGGATAAGGGTTATTGCAAGTACATTAAGTTAGTGAGGAGATTTGCTGAAATGTTTACTTAAGGGGGCGGTTCATTAGGAATTTGTTAACATTGGACTTGAAGACATCCAAGTTGTAGTCCGGATGGAAGCAGGCAGACGGAACAGAGTTCCACAGGCGTGCAGTTCTAAGAAAGAAGCTTTGTTCATGGAATCTGCGTTTTGATTTAGGCACAGATATAGAGTGGGGGAAATTTTTCACAGTGGATTCAGCTAGACGGGTGTTTTTCGTGAAAGATTGGCGAGGGGGGACCAGAGATTGGAGTTCAGACGAGCATCTGCCATGGAAATAACGATAAAACAAGGACAGGCTCGCAACGTCTCTTCTGTGGGAGAGAGGTTGCAGATCGGGAGAAAGAGGTTATCGAGAACGAATTTTAGATCTATGAGACACGCCTACCAAGCGAGATAGATGCTCAAGAAATGGTTTTTATCAGAAATTAAAGTGCTGGAAATCCAACAAAATAGATGGTGTCAAGAAGTACCCCTTAGTTAAAATCCACACGTAGAAGACTTGAACTGCTGGAAATCCAACAAAAAACTAAATGGTTTAACAGACCAAGAAACACGCCTTAGTTAAAATCCACACTGAAGCCGAGTACTGAAAAAAGTGAAATAACAAAACTAATTGAAGAAGATACAAGAAAAATTTAAAATATCAACGATTTATGTTCGACGAAAACAAAACCCCTTCATGATCGAAGAGAGAAAGAAATTTTAAATTAGGAACAGGAAAAAGTAAACAGATTTATCACATTTATCTCACCAATTTAATATATTCAGGTGTAAAATCCGTAAACACGAAGAAAAAAACTGAAAATAACTAGCCAAAACAAAGGATCGACAAAATCTGGATAGTAATGAAGACTGAAAATCAGATCACTAAACTTAGGAAAGAAACTAAAACTATAAATAAAATGAAGAACGTAAAATTTTAGAAGAAAACATGAAGAACTAAAACAAAAATAGAAATAAAATTAGAAATGCTGAGACGATACAAATACAAGTAAGGACAGTACAAATAAAACCAATGAAAAACAATTTTCTTAACACGTGAACGAATGATTAACATGAACATACAAATGGACGCAACAGAAATCAGACACTTATGGAATCAGATATGGGGACAGTCTCCAAACTACAACAGAAACACCAAATGGCTTAATGACAGGGAAATATGATTTTCAGTAAATTAAAGATGAAATAGAAACAGAAATAATGAATGAACACTCAAGACGACCCTAAGGAAAATGGCAAATTAGAAAGAACCAGACCACAATAGAATACATGTATACTGTTTCTAAAAATAACGACACTACATGACAGACCTATGCAAACACTGAAATGTATCTGCCAAACAGAAATACCAGAATGGATGACCAAAGGAAGAACTATTTTAATACAAAATATCTCTGAAAAAGGGACGACTACAAAGAATCACACACTGATTATCTGCTTACCAACCACATGAGAAATTTTAACAGCACAATTGAGTGAATAGATCTACACTCATGAATTATTGCCCTATGAATAAATAGGATGTCGAAAGGAAAAAGAAGCCCACATGATTTATTATGAATAGATCAAATCATCTTGAGTAAGGCAAAAACCAGGAAAATGAACATTATAAAGAAATCCTATAGGAGAGTCCCACAATTATGAATAACTATTGTAAATCATAGTTTCATCAGCAAATGTACCTATCTCAGAGAGAATTGTATCAGAGAGGTCATTTATGAATAACACGAGTAATAAAAGTCTAATGATCATCCTTGTGGCACATCCATTTTTTGGCGTACGACCATCAAAGACCACCTGGATTCTTCTTTTATCTTAAAAGGATTATATTATGTTAAGTGTTCGTCCAGTATAGTGTATGATTTAATTTTCATGCCAAATTCTGTGAAAGGCTTTAGATATATTTAGGGTTATTGCCTTAACCCCACCACCTTATCCAGTGCGTGATATATACATTTGGAGATTACAGTTACTATATCTGCAATAGAACGGTCGGAAAGAAGTTCATTATATATGAGGTTGTTTGATTCATTGAGGACTCATCAGTTTTGGTGAGGAGAAAGATGAAACTAATGGGCGATAATAGAGTGAGTCCGTTCTTTCACCAGAATTCTTGAAAACTGGTACAACAAAAGTAAATTTCCAACAGTTAGGAAAGCAAGATTCGGTAATTCTTAAAGAGTTTGGAGAGAACTGGGGCAACCTCAGCGGGACATTTTTTTAATAGTATAGCAGTATATCTAGGTTTTTATGACATCAGCAACATGGTAAGGGGTAATTTTCAGACTATCGAATGTGACTTCTGCCGGCAAAAGAAAATGTTGGACGGGGTGGTTTGTTGGGTCCAAAGTAAAGCAGGTTTGTCTTATCGGTTGTCGTGCAAACAACCTTAAGGTTTTTGGATAGTGGAGGAATTGTTGATTTCACATTATTTACTACACCGTTATAAATTTTCCAGAAATTGTTGGTTCTTAATTTCTGCGATTCAATGCGTTTTCTTGTGACTTCATTATGCCTGCAGGTAAAGTTATCAAAAGAGGTGGACGGAGGTAGACAGAAGTGAGCAAAGAAAAATGGGAAGGGAAACAGCTAAACGAACGATTCGTAAGAATGACAAAAAGTATGACTTACGAAAACATTGGGAATGGCTAAAAAAATAGAAAACTAAACAGAGAAACTGAAACATTAATAACGGTTGCACTAGATAACGCGATTATAACCGTCTATATTACAGCAAAAATCGACAGCACAAAAATCCAGTAAATGCAAACTTTGTAAACAATAAACCACATAATAAGTGAGTGCTTTAAACTAACCAAAAAACATATAAGAATAAACACGACTAAGTGGGAAAGGCATACACTGGAACTGAAACTTGAACACACACACAAATGTTACGAACACAAATCGGTAGCAGTACTTGAAAATGAAATCACAAAATAGTATGGGACGCAGAAACAGATAAACCTATTCATGCAAGAAAACTGGATATCATAATAAATAACAGGAAGAAAAAGTTTTGCCAAATCGTAAATTTCGCCGTTCCAACAGACCACAGAATGAATATCAAGGAGACCAAGAAGCGAAGCAAGTACACGGAACTGACCAGAGAAATGAAAAGGATATGGGGGATGAAGAATGTCAAGATAACACTAATAATAGTTGGAGCATTAGGAACAATCTCGAAAAACTGAAAAAAAAATGGGAGACATTGGAATCAGAGAGGTTGGAATCAGAGAGATAGCTGAAAAGATAACAACGGATAGTAATAATAAATACGTCTGAAATATTAAGAAAAACACTTGAATGTGAAGCCTAGTACACATGAACAACAGACACTAGCCGTACATATAGAAACTTTTACAGCAGTAAAACACAAAGCAACACAAAGCAACACAATCTGGAATCAAGAAAACTGAAACCGTATAATTGTAAGTTACCTCCCCTCTCCATATATATATATATATATATATATATATATATATATATATATATATATATATATATATATATATATATATAGGGTGCGATGTTTGGGTGTGGCTACGTGTTTCTTTATATCAACTTAGTGTATAAATACTTGCATCTATGTGACATTTATTACTTCAATGTAAAACGATTACCTCATGATTTATGAACAGTTTACGTGCAAACTTGTCCATGACTTTACTTAAGTGATTATTATTCTACCTTATTGAGTGTATATTTATGAAATTCAGACTTTTATAGTTACAAATAGTCCTAATAATCCATGCTTTCCTTCATTTGCCCTGAGCACTAGCTGAGTCTTATAACCAGCTATAGCGATAACAGTATAGAAGTAAAAATTAAAATAATACACAACGACACTTCTGAACAGGCATTGCTTATGGAGAAATGCAGAATTAATGATAGCAATACTGGGACAAGCATAGAATGCTTGATGTTATTTGCGACTAGCATCGATACCCGGCGTTGCCCGGAAAGATATCGAGCACTTTCATCGATACCTCCACAGAAGAATGGAATCCCCCCCCCAAAAAAAAAACAACCTCCCTACCAGATATTTCGGAAGAAAGGATACGAAGAGTAAGTAGCAATTCTCCGACCCTCCCTTAAAAAAAAAAAAAATAAATCAAGACAACTTTTCTTTCAATCAAAATAGCAGCAAGTGTCTGTATGATTGAAAAAAGAAAAAAGCATGAGCGGCGGCAGTTGGGTTCGAACCTGGAACGCGAAAGAGGGGAAACTGTTACTGGTAATGGTCACAATGATTAATGACGTCGTGACCCTGCAAAATAACGTTGTTTAACATAGTTTCAGTTTGATATTCGTGTGTGATTCGCAAAATATCGCGACACAAAATGTGATCCCCCCTCCAAATAATGGTCCAGTTGACTACTACAGAATTAATCTTTTTTTCTAATTTTCACATATGCGTCCGAGGAATTGCTCTTTCAAATGGTATCTGTTTCGACCCGGTGCGATGCGGCTGACAAAAGTTTTATCGGACATACAAACACAAAAACGAATGCACAAACAAACAGATGATTGAGATTTATATAATAGACTAGCCGGAGTAACCGGCGTTGCCCAGGTGTGTGGCGGTGTAGTAAGGAACTCCGGGGTGGTGGAATTAAAAGCTATTTTTTAAGTGGTATAGTAGAGGAATTCCTCAGCGTTTCCTGGGTCGAGTAAGGAATCCCCGAGGAGGGGGGAATTATAAAAAGGAATTGGTAGTAGCGGTGGGGAAAGGGAAATAACAGTTTTGGTGGAGGGAGAAAAAAAGTGGCAGTAGGCAGGCAGAATTGAACCCGTAAAGCGAAGGAGGAAAAAGTGACGTATTTGCCGATGTCTCCATCCCCAAACCGGAAGTGAAGAGCATGGAAATTTAGTGAAGTCAATCCAACGGTGACGATGACGATGACTTGCTAAAAATGTCGGTGGCACAAAACTTCTAAGTTTAGAGTGAAGTTTTTTTTACCGATTTTTCTATATTTTTCGGACAAAAGGGTCGAGATTGAAAACAGTTCCGATCTCGTGAGAATCCGTCGCCTCTTTCGAACGTTTTTGGGAGACATACAAACATACACGCACACACACATTTTGTCTTTTATATATTAGACTAGTGGGGGTACTCGGCGTTGCTCAGGTGTTTGGAGGTGTGTGTGTGTTAAAAAAAAATTTTTAGTAGGAAGTTAGGATTGAACTCCGAAGCCTTGACGCGAAGGTGGAAACGAAAGGGGGAAAAGCCAGGCACCTAACCATCTCGGCCACGAGGGAAAAGGAATTGATAAGCGTGTTAAGTTAAGGGCTAAAAAGTGAGTCAAGTCAAAGAGGTTAGATTGACAGGTGGCCGCTTGATGAGGTCATCGCGGGAGCGTTACGATGACGTGGCAGTTTTTTTTATTTACTGCTGGGCAGTTTTTTAGGTTTGTTTACTTTGTTTCAATGCGGGGCAGTTTTGGCTTCCCCCAGATTATGAGGGGGACCAGCTTCCCATTTAAAGTGGATTTTTCAATGATTGCATTTGGACATTCCAGGCGATCGCGCCGGGAACGATGTGTTAAGCTTAGTTTTGCTTTTATATGAAAAAACCGAATCAACATGCGGCGATCCAAAATTGTGGAATATTTAGCTGTTCAAAGTCGGCCCAATTAAATAGACAGGCGACCCCCGTTGTTAACTCGTAGCTATTACGATTTACACGTTATATAAAAAGTTTTAAGAGTAAGCGCGCCGAGTGAGAACCAAGTGGTAAAAAAGCCTTTCGCGGACATACACAAAAGCGAACATACATACACACACACACACACACACACACACACACACACACACACAAACAAACATTTTCGCTTTTATATATATAGACTAGCGGGGGTCCCCGGCGTTGCCCGGGTGTTTAGAGGTGTGTGTGCTCGAGCGGGAGAGGGTAAATCAAAACAACAGAATAAGTGAAGTAAAAAAAAAATCGAAAAAAAATACGAACGTAATGCAAACGAACGATGTTAATTTTTTTTAAATCGGAAAAACACAAACAAAAAAGAAAACGCGAATGTGATGAAAAAAAAAAACAAATATACGAACGATGTTAAATCTTCTTTAAAAATCTGAAAAATAAAAACAAAAAAAAACAGCGAACGTGAAAAATGGCATAAATAACCCTGTTTCAATATTAAACATTTTTTAAAAAATAGACATCTCACACCACGATTTGAACTTACAACATTTAGATAATGACGCTGTGCTTTAATCAACTGAGCTAAGAGGACGTTGACAAAATTAGGTCGATTTTTAAATATTTAAACTAATTAAAGTTCTGACGTTCTTTTCGCATGCGTAGAAGCCATTTTGTCATGAGGAAACGGTTTTTTGCTACCCCCTCCCTGTACAAAAATGGCCAGTTTAGGGTGAAGAGATTAATGTTTTTGGACAATTTTTCGCTATTTCTCGGTCGAAGGTTCGAGCTTAAAAATGATACCTCTCTCGCGAAAATCCGTGGCATCTGTCGAAAGTTTTTGCGAGACATACAAACACACGCACACAAAAACACATACATTTTCGCTTTTATTTATATAGACTAGGGGGCTACCCGGAGTTGCTCGGGGCCGTATAAACAATGAGAAAATTGAATTTGGTTTTGTAATATATTTGTTATTTTATGAGAGAGGAATTTTGTATGTTTATCTATCATTTGTTATTTCGAACAAGAGAATATTTTACCTACATAAGACGAGTATTACAACTATGAAATAATTGTATCTTACCTAGGGTAGGTCATTTATAGCATATATATGAAAGGACGAGTAATATACAACACATTTATCTCATCAAATCCAAAGCGATGCCAGGTATTTTACTAATATATATTCTCGTCTATTTCATTCAATCCCGGGCAACGCTGGGTGTTTTGCTAGTATATATCTCAATCAATCTCATTAAATCCTGTGTGACGCAAGGTATTCTGTTAGTATATATTTCAATCAATCTAATTCAATCCAAGGCAACGCCAAGTATTCTGCTAGTATATATTTGCATCTATCTCATTACATCCCAGGCGACCGTGTATTCTGCTTGCATACATTTGCATGTATCTCATTGAATCCAGGGTGACTCCGGGTAATCTGTAAGTATATATGTGGACGTATCTCGTTAAATCCCATAATTCTTGGATTGTTAAAAATTTCGACAATTTAACCCACATTATCGCTCACCTGTCTAAAATAATAACTTTGAGACATTATCTTGACTGGTTTTTCATTACAAACACATCATCCAAATAACTCACATTTCATCATTTTTTATAATTTTTGGATATGTTACTAATTTCAACAACCATGTCACATGATTTAACTTACATATTTTATTTTAGTAAGAGTGTTTAACTTACATATTTTATTTTAGTAGAGTGGCGGCGTATCGCCGCCACTCTTACTAAAATAAAAACTTTGATACATAGGCTATGGTATGCTACTAATTTCGACTATCACTTTTCATGAGTAAATCCACATTATCGCCCCATTCTATCACTAAAATAATAACTTTTAGACATGGTATAGCTGGTTATTCCATTACAAACCCACCAAAGAAGTAAGTCACATTATATCATTTTTCATAATTCTTGGATATGTTACTAATTTCGACACTTATATTTAATGAAGTAACCAAAATAATTGCGACCTCTTACTAAAATAATAACTTCCATACATTGTCTGATATGTCTACTTCATTACGAATACACCAATCAAATAACTCACATTTAGTCATTTTTCATAATTTTTTTATATGTTTCTAATTTCAAACGTCATTTTTTCTGAGTTCAATCACATAATCCCTCTTCTCTGACTATATAATACCTTTGAGACATTTCTGGACTGTTTATTTCATTACAAACACATCAATAAAATACTTCACATTTCATCATTTTTTTTATAATTCTTGGATATGTTATGAATTTCGACAATCAAATTTAATGAGTGCACACATCTAATCGCCCAATTCTTACTAAAATTATAAATTTGCTACATTGACTGGGTTGTTTATTTCATTATAAACACACCAATCAAATAATTAAAACTTCATTTTTCATAATTCTTGGATATGTTACTAATTTCGACAATAATTTTTCATGAGTTAATCCACATTATCGCCACCTCCTATCACTAAAATAATTACTTTCAGACATTGTATGGCTGTTTTTCATTACAAACAGGTTACTCACATTTTACCATTTTTCATAATTCTTGGATATGTTATTAATTTCGAGAATTATTTTTAATAAAGTAACCCAAATAACCGCCCCCCCCCCTCTTTAACAGACACGATCCCCTTCCTCTTACAAAAATAACAACTTTGATACATCTTCTAGCCTTTCTATTTCATTACGAACACACCAATCAAATAACTCACATTTAATCATTTTTCATAATTCTTTGATACGTTACTAATTTCGACAATAATTGTTTATGATTTAACCCATATAATCGACCCCCGTCTTTCTAAAATACTAACTTTGAGACAATATCTGGTCTGTTTATTTCATTATAAACATACCAATCAAATAACTTACATTTAATAAGTTTTCATAATTCTTGGATATGTTACTAATTTCGACAATCGTTTTTCATGATTTAATCCACATAATCCCCTCCCCTCTTGCTAAAATAATTACTTTCAGACATTGTCTCTCGTTATTTCATGATAAACACACCAATAAAATGACTCACATTTTATCATTTTTCATAATTCTTGGATATGTTACTAATTTCGACAATCATTTTCCATGATTTAACACGCATAATCGCCCCTCTCTTACTAAATTACAACCATGTGACATTGTCTAGTGTGTCTATTTCATTACAAACATACACATCAAATAACTAACATTTCATCATCTTTTATAATTCTTGGATATGTTACTGATTTCGACAATCATGTTTCATGAGTTAACCCACATAATCACATTCCTCTTACTAAAATAACATATTTGAGGCATTGTCTGGTCTGGTAATTTCATTACAAACACACCAATCACATAACTAACATTTCATCGCTTTTCACTTTTCTTGGATATGTTACTAATTTCTACAATCATTTTTAATGATGTAACCCACATAATCGACCCCCGTCTTTCTAAAATATTAACTTTAAGACTATACCTGGGCTGTTCATTTCATTATAAACACACCAATCCGATGACTTACATTTAATCACTTTTCATAATTCTTGGATATGTTATTAATTTCGACAATCGTTTTTTAATAATTTAACCTACATAATATCCTTTCCTTTTGCTAAAAGAAATAATTTGTGACATTGTTTGGCGTATTATTTCATTACAAACACACCAACAAATAACTCACATTTAATCATTGTTCATAATTCTTGGATATGTTAATAATTTGGACAGTAATTTTTCATGATTTTACGACATAATCGTACAATCTTCCTATATCGGGTATTCTCTTAGCACAAATATCCACCTATCTGATCCAATCCCAGGTATTCTCCTAGGAAACATCCCACCTATTTCATCCAATCCCAGGCAACGTCGGGTATTTTGCTAGTACGTATATCCACCTTTCTTATACAATCCCCGGCAACGCTGGGTATTATGCTAGTACAAATATCAAGCTATGAAGCCATATGCAAGAGCGTTCACTGGCATAATATTACATTGATTGCATTTAATCGAATGGTATTCGATAATGAGGCTACATCCAAGGGAGGTCACTTGCATATTATAACAATGATTGTATATTAATGTAATAGTACTCGAAAATGAAACTACAACCAAGGGAGGCCACTTGCGTAATCTAATGATAGTCGACAATGAAGTTACATCAAAGGGAGGTCACTCGCATATTATAACAATGATTGTATATAAATCTAATGGTATTCAACAATGAAGCTACATCCAAGGGAGATCACTCGCATATTATAACAATGATTGTATATTAATCTAATGAAATTTGACAATGAAGCTACATCCAAGGTAGGTCACTCGCATATTATAACAATGATTGTATATTATTCTAAAGGTATTCTACAATGAAGCTACATCCAAGGGAGGTAACTTGCATACTATAATAATGATTGTATATTATTCTAATCGTATTCGACAACAAAACTACATCCAAGGGAGGTCATTGCATATTATGACAATGATTGTATATCAATCTATGGTATTCAACAAAAAAGCTACATTCAACGGAGGTCACTTGCATATTATAACAATGATTGTATATTGTTCTCATGGAATCTGACAGTGAAGCTACATACAAGGGAGGTCACTTACATATTATAACAATGATTGTATATTATTCTAATGGAATCTGACAGTGAAGCTACATCCAAGGGAGGTCACTGTCATATTATAACAATGATTTATATTAATCTAATGGTATTCGACAATGAAGCTACATCCAAGGGAGGTCACTTTTATATTATGGCAATGAATGTATATTAATCTAATGGTATTCGAGAATGAAGCTACATATAAGGGAGGTCACTTGCATATTATGACAATAATTGTATATTAATATAATGAAATTCTAGAATGAAGCTACACTAAATGGAGGTCACTTACATATTATGACAATAATTGTATATTAATCTAATGGTATTCGACAATGACAGCTACACTCTAGGGAGGTCACTTGCATGTTACACCAATGATTTTATATTATTTCTAATTCGACAAAGATGCTACATCCAAGGGAGGTCACTTACATATTATGGCAATGATTGTATATTATTCTAATGGAATTCGACAATGACTATGCATCCAAGGGAGATAACTTGCATATTGTAACAATGACCGTATATTAATCTAATGGAATTCGATAATGAAGCTACACCCAAGGGAGGTCACTTGCATATTATTCTAACAGAATTCGACAACGAAGCTACATCCAAGGGAAGTCACTTACATATTATGACAATGAGTGTATATTTTCTAATGGTACTCAACAATGAAGCTACACCCAAGGCAGGTCCCTTACATATTATGACAATTACTGTATAATAATTTAATGAAATTCGACAATAAGGCTACACCCAAGGGAGTTCACTCGCATATTATAACGATGATTGTATATTAATCTAATGGAATTTGACAAAGAAGCTAGAGCAAAGGGAGGTCACTTGTATATTATAATTATTGTGAATATATAGAATTTGACATTGTCGGTACATCCATATGGAGAGTAGATAATACAGTGGATGTGTTATCGGCAGCTCCAGTAACTCTCGCTTCTCCTATTTTGTCATTCAGTCCTCATTCAATGAGTGATGTTTCTGACAAAGGGTGAAGAAAAAGCTGCTTAAAGGTCGGTACTACTTGGTGACCAGTAGTCTGAGATGTCGGATATTTTTCTGTCTTTGTCTGTCCTTGTTGCCATGTCACTAGTAAGGGTGCTGGAGGTAAACGTTTTGTCTGGGCTGACGTTATCCACCTGATAGTCAGGGACCCGAACCTTGGATTAACCACTAAGGAGGCTGTCCTATCAGCAGGCGCAAAGTACTGGGACTGCTGTATTACCATTTGGTGAGTGGATCTGGACCATGCAGTAGTCTCTGGTGGGGCCTCTCGATGCCATACTAGTGGGTAATTGTTACGGCTTTACCTTTTCGTGTGCTACAAATAAAAAAAAAAATTTTCCTTGTCTTTTTCTCTCTTACTTTCCCTCTCTGTACTGCTCTAACCAAGTATGCCGACCTATTCCACAAATCCCAAAACCTCAACATGAAATATCTCCAGAATAAAAACTCGATTAAACCTAGAACCCCATCTTCCAGCGTAGACCCCTACTACCAGGTCTCCTTCTCCAATATCAGGGGTCTACGTTCCAACCTTCCAGAGGTTGAAACCCAATTACAGGAGACGAAACCGGACATATTATTTCTATGTGAAACTGGAATAGGGCCGACCACTTCCCTAGATGAGTTCATAATTAATGGATACTCCAATTTAACAGCTAAATCTGACTCCCAAGATCGCCATGGGCATGGAATATGTGCCTACATTAAGGATGGCTTCCCATGTGGCAGGGATATCTCTAGAGAAGATCCTAATTTACCCTATATGTGCTTCAGGGTTGCACTTGCTAACACCACTGCATTTATATTTGCCCTCTATAGGCCCCACAACAGCGGAGTTACTATTTTTAAGAGCATATCTGAGAAAATAGACCACATACTGTCTTCACATCCCTCGGCTAACATCCACATCTGTGGTGACTTCAACGTCCATAACGTGGAATGGCTGACCCATTCAAATAAGACAGATGATGAGGGGAGGTTTTGTCATGATTTTGCCATTGCTTATGACCTCACTCAGATTGTTCGCGAACCCACCCGTGTGCCCGATACACCCAATCAATATGCAAGCCTCTTAGACCTTTTTCTTTCAACTTCCCCTGAGCTATGTTCATGTACCGTTCATTCTCCTTTAGGATCCTCCGACCACTCTGTCTTATCAGTTAAGATAAAAACAAAATGTAAGAAGCCATCAGACGTACCCCTCCACCGTACTGTATACCGATACTCTATGGCTGACTGGGATAGCTTCCGTACATTCATATCTGATTTACCTCTGCACTCCATGTTTAAAAAGGAAGTGTCCTCTATAGTATCAGATCTGACCGAATGGTTAATTGTAGGCATAGACCAATTCATACCATCTAAAAAAATTCCAACAAAAACCTAACAGCCAGCTATGGTTCTCCCCAGAATGTGCTGCTGCTATCGCGCACAGAAATCACTTTTTCCATAACTACCAACGTAATAGATGCACTGAGACTAAAGCTGCTTTCAGGACTGCCAGCAACCACTGTAAAAGAGTAATAAAAAATGCAAGAGAGCTATATGCCCAGTCTGTTAAATCCAAGGTAGCTGATCAGCGGCTTGGTTCCCACCAGTTTTTGCAAATAACAAATAGGATCCTGAACAGAAGTGTGCGTTCTATCCCAACCATTATCAATGGACCAGAGGTTATCTCGTCAGCGTCAGACAAGGCCAAACTATTTGCAAAGAACTTTGCAGCTAATACTACCCTATGCGACGAAGGCCATCAACTCCCCATATTTCCTCCTATAACACAGAACAAGCTAGGTAACATACAAATATCCGTGCATGAGGTCGCCAAACTAATAAAAAACCTAGATTCCAGTAAAGCAACTGGCCCTGATGGCATCCCAATTATAGTGTTAAAAAAGCTTCAACCAGAACTTGCTCCCATACTTACGAAACTATTTAAGCGCTGCCTTAAGGAGAAGTGCTTTCCGACCCCCTGGAAGACCTCATCAGTTTGCCCTGTATTTAAGAATTCAGGTGATAAGTCATCTCCCTCTTAATACAGACCAATAAGTCTTCTCTGTGTTATGAGTAAGTTACTGGAATCAATATTAAATAGAGAAATAGTCAACCACCTCAGCAGGAATAACCTTCTTAGTGACACACAATATGGTTTCCGCTCTGCAAGATCTACCGCAGATGTGCTGACGGTTATATCCCACAGGATTAGTGAATCTCTTGACAAAGGCTTCCTTTCTAGGGCAATTGCTCTTGACATATCAAAAGCCTTTGATAAAGTATGGCATAAGGGTCTACTTCACAAGATTTCCAGCTACGGTATAACTGGAAATGTTTTCTCAATCATTAAATCATTTCTCTCCGATAGGCTCATAAGAGTAGTGGTAGATGGACAAAAATCGGAGGCCTGCAATATAAATGCTGGAGTCCCTCAGGGGTCAATCCTGGGCCCAACTCTCTTCCTGATCTACATCAATGACCTCCCTAAACACATACTTAAATCATTCGTTGACATCTATGCTGATGACACGACCATCTACGGATACACATCAAAGGCTGTAAATGACGAAGTTCTCTCGGATTCTCTCTCCTCTGATCTCGAGCACGTGGTTCAGTGGGGGAAGATGTGGCTAGTTACCTTTAATGCATCTAAAACCAAACTCCTATCCTTACATCATCAACGCTCTGATCCCCAGCTGGCATCCATTGTGATGGATGGCTCTCGTCTGGGTGAGGCCCCGTGTTTTGACAAGCTTCTGGGTTTGACCTTTACTCCTGATCTGAAATGGAACACGTACATCAAGTCTGTTGCCAAGGTCGCAGGAAAGATGGTGGGATCCTTCTACCGCTCCAGAAGATATCTCACTACTGATGCAATTCTCTATCTATATAAAAGCCAAGTACGGCAAAGGATGGAATACTGTTGCCATATCTGGGCAGGAGCTGCCAAAAACAGCCTATCATGCCTTGACAGAGTACAAAATAGACTTCGTGGCTTAGTGGGGGATGCCCTTTTCTCTACCCTGCAACCCCTCTCCCTCTTGGTAGGCGTGTCTCATAGATCTTAAATTCGTTCTCGATAACCTCTTTCTCCCGATCTGCAACCTCTCTCCCACAGAAGAGACGTTGCGAGCCTGTCCTTGTTTTATCGTTATTTCCATGGCAGATGCTCGTCTGAACTCCAATCCCTGGTCCCCCCTCGCCAAACTTTCACGAAAAACACCCGTCTAGCTGAATCCACTGTGAAAAATTTCCCCCACTCTATATCTGTGCCTAAATCAAAACGCGGATTTCATGAGCAAAGCTTCTTTCTTAGAACTGCACGCCTGTGGAACTCTGTTCCGTCTGCCTGCTTCCCTCCGGACTACAACTTGGATGTCTTCAAGTCTAATGTTAACAAATTCCTAATGAACCGCCCCCCTAATTAAACACTTCATAAAATCTCCTCACTAACGTGATGTACTTGCAATAACCCTTATCCCTGAGTGGCTTCCAGGCCTTGATAAGTGGTGATCACTGTGTAAAAAAATAAAAATAAATAAAAAAAAAAAATCCAAGGGAAGTAACTTATATATCATTACAATTATTTTATATTAATCTAATGGTATTCGACAATGAAGCTACATTCAAGGGAGGTCACTTAATATTATGGCAATGATTGTATATTAATCTAATGGAATTCCACAACGAAGCCACATCCAAGTAAGGTCACTTACATATTATGACAATGATTGTATATGATTCTAAATGAATTTGACAATGAAGCTACATCCAAGGGAGGTCACTCGCATATTATGACAATTAAGGTATATTGATCTAATGGAATTCGACAATGGAGCTACATCCTAGGAAGGTCACTTGCATATTACCCCAATGATTTTATATTAATCTTATTGTATTCGACAATGAAGCTGCATACAAGGGAGGTCACTTTATATTATGACAATGATTGTATATTAATCTAATGGTATTCCACAACGAAGCTACATCCAAGTAAGGTCACTTACATATTATGACAATGATTGTATATGATTCTAAATTAATTCGACAATGAAGCTACATCCAAGGGAGGTCACTTGCATATTATGACAATTAATGTATATTAATCTAATGGAATTCGACAATGGAGCTACATCCTAGGGAGGTCACTTGCATATTACCCCAATGATTTTATATTAATCTTATGGTATTCGACAATGAAGCTACGTCCAAGGGGGGTAAATTGAATATTATAACAATGATAGTATATTAATCTAATGATATTCAACAACGAAGCTACATCCAAGGGAGGTAACTTACATAGTATTACAATGATAGTATATTAATCTAATGGTATACGACAATGAAGCTACATACAAGGGAGGTCACTTGCGTATTACACCAATGATTTTATATTAATCTGATGGAATTCGACAATGAAGTTATATCCAAGGGAGGTCATTTGCATATTATAACAATGATTTTATATCAATCTAATGGTATTGAAGAATGAAGCTACATCCAATGGAGGTCACTTGCATTTTGTAACAATGATTGTATATTAATCTAATTGCATATTATAATGATGATTATATATTAATCTGATGGTATTCGAGAATTAAGCTATATCCAAGGGAGGTCACTTACATATTATGAAAATGATGGCATATTAATCTAATGGTATTCAACAATGAAGCTACACCCAAGGGAGGACACTTACATATTATGACAATGATTGTATATTATTCTAATGGAATTCGAGAATGAAGCTACACTCAAGGGAGTTCACTTGCATATTACAGAAATATCTTATATTAATCTAATTGTTTCGACAATTAAGTTACATTCAAGGGAGGTCACTTGCATATTATAACAATGGTGGTATATTAATCTTATGGTATACAACAATGACGCTACATCCCAGGGAGGTCACTTGCATATTATCTAATGGAATTCGACAATGATTCTATATCCAAGGAAGGTCACTCGCATATTGTTACAATGATTGTATATTAATCTAATGGAATTCGACAATGAAGCTACATCCAAGAGAGGTCACCTACATATTATAGCAATGATTGTATATTAATCTAATGGAATTCGACAATGTAGCTACGCTCAAGGGAGGTCATTTGCATATAATAACAATGATTGTATATTAATATGATGGCATTCGACAATGAAGCTACATCCAAGGGAGGTCACTTGCATATTATAACTGATCGTATATTAATCTAAATGAATTCAACAATGAAGTTTCGTCCAAGGGAGGCCACTTGCATATTATAACAATGATTGTATATTATTCTAATGGAATCTGATCAGGAAGCTACATCCAAGGGAGGTCACTTGCATATTATAATATATATACTGCGCAAGCACCTTCTAATTTTTTTCAAATCGGACCTATAATGCACAAGCACCTTCAAAATTTTCACATCGGACCTATACTGCACAAGCACCTTTTAGATTTTTCAAATTGGACCTATACTGCACAAGCACCTTCTTAATTTTTCAAATTGAACCTATACTGCACAAGCACAGTCTAAATTTTTCAAATCGGACCTATATTACACAAGCACCTTCAAAATTGCCAAATGGAACCTATACTGCACAAGCACCTTCAAAATTGTCAAATCGGACCTATAATGCACAAACACCATCAACATTTTTCAAATCCGACCTATACTGCACAAGCACCTTCAAAATTGTTGAATCGGACCTATACTTCACCTATGTCATACAATCCCAGGCGACGCCTGGTATCCTGCTAGTACAGATCCACCTATATCATACAATCCTGGGCGACGCCGGTTGTTCTGCTAGTGCATATACACCTACTTTATCCAATCCTGGACTATACCGGGTATTTTGCTAGTACAGATATCCACCTATGTAATCCATCCCGGGCGACGCTAGGCATTTGGCTAGTACATATATCAACCAATTTTTCCAATCCCAGGCGTCGCCAAGTGTTCTTCCAATTCCATGCCATGGCGGGTAATCAGCTAGTATATATGTCGTGCTAGTGCTATGTCATACTATTCCGGGCGACACCAATTTTATCCAATACGCATCTTTTTTTTTACTTGGTCTTTTGGCTAAGATCAAAGTGTAGTATCTACTCTTAGAAATAAAGCGGTTTCATCTTTCGCCTAATTTTAGCTAATTCAAACGGCCTTGCCCCCCCCCTCCAGTTTAACAGAGGTAGGAGATCATGTGCTAATAATACAAAATGGCTGTTTATTTTTTAGCGTAAATATTTTTAAGCTTAATTTTTTCCCCCTTATCATTTTTTCTTGACATTTTTCGTTATACTCTCGTATATTTACTATTAGTTAGTCACGTTGGAAACATTTTCATAACGTGTAATATAATTGGTACTATTCTGACTGTTAATATTTTTATTTGTGCGATACTAACAGTCTATTAATACAAACGTCGCCATTACAGCTAGCTGACGTCAAGATCACGTGACATGACTCAGCGGTTTTTGAATACAGGGTGACCCCCAAAAAACGGGCCCCGTGTACACTTTATGTGATAGAGTTGGGCCCCGTTTTTAGGGGGGGCACTTATAAATCGATTTAAAAATACATAATGTTTAGCATTAAAATGTCACTTTTTGCCCCCCCCCCTACAGAAAATCGGTTAGCTGACCCACTTCTAGTTGTTCTTTGGGGCCCAAATTTCGATATTTGTCGTCCGGAGGGTGGAGATTCAATATGATACCAAGTTTGTTAATTTTTTGTTCAGTCTGTCGAAAGTTTTTAGCGGACTCACAAACACACATACATACATACAAACATACATACATACATACATTTTCGCTTTTATATATATAGAAGATTATCATATCCTCAAAAGGAATTTACATAGGTTTCCTAGCTTAATGTACCCGTCATTCCCAAACGGTCGCTTATGAAATTATTTATTAATCAATGTTTCAGCGTGACATAGCCCTTGTGTGCAGTGATAATATTAAGATATGAATGATTCTTCTAAATAAAACATATTTAGACAGGAAAAAATATTTTGACATAAGGATCATAAATTTTGTTATTTAAACAGTCCACATTTTGATCCGTTCCCCTTCACCAAAATAATATAAAGCTAATCTCGAAGATCTATATCGAATATATTTTTTAATCAGTTGAATTAAAAAGAGCAACCTAAATGTTTTAAAAACCTGACTTGCGACAGCTAGCGGTTGAGCAAAAAGGCGAAAGGACAAAGTGTTTGTGAACAAAAGATCAACTATCGATTGATAAATGTACAGTTTAATCAAGACATTAAAAAATGAAAATATCGTAAAAAGTACGTATACCTTATGGAATGATGTTCTCAGAAAAAATTTGATCAAGTAGATTTTTTTTTTCAACGAACAACCAATTTTTTATGATATCGATCAAAAGGTAGGCATGTTTCAATTTTTAGCAAGAAAATCTATGATTTAAAATGGGGAGAGGGTGTCGGCGCTTTAGATCGAGTTATCTCCTCGTGGCGTCTTCTAAAAATCCAAACATGGTTACCTTGAGCGTGCTGTCATAAAAACGTGTTTTTCCGCTGTAAAGAAAAAAAAATACTCGATCAAATTAAATGAAATGTTTTCGGAGAACTTCAGTCCAAAACGGATACGTACAATATAACTTTTCTTTCGATATTTTCATTTTATTAATTTCTTGATTAAACTGTACAAGTACTTTTTAAAGAACTGATAAAGAAGAAAAGCAAACTTGAATATAGCTTGGATATATTATAAAAAAAGCTAACATGTGCCGCATCCGTGGATATTCAGGACGTGGAAAATGCTAGGGGTGTCTGAAAATATAATCGAGTTCACAGAGAAAAGTATGAGCAGTCGAAAAATAACCTTTTTTAGATGGGATATTATTAGAGATAGTCAATACCAGACGCGTTATCTTCTAAGGGGATTACTTTTCTGCCACTTCTATTCGCAATAACACTCATACCATTGTCATATGTACTAACAGAAACAAAGACGGGTTACAAACTGGAGAAGAACGGACTGAAAATCACCCAATTTTATTCATGGATGATCTAAAAGTTTTTGGCAAAACAGAAAAGGAAACTTCCCCTTTGGTTCAAACTGTACAGCAGTAGGAGGAAAACATAAATATGGAGTTTTGTATTTCCAAATGTGCAGTAGTTACTCTTAAATGGGGGAAGGGATTAGCCGCGGAAGGCATTATTTTGTCAAATGATGAAAGATTAGGAGATTCCGATACAGAAGCCTTCAAGTACTTGGGATGTTTGAACTTGACACTATGATCTGTAATGAAATAAAAAAGAGAAGACGAAAGAAATGTATATGAAGAGAGTAAAATCTCTCCTGAAATCTTGACTTAACGGAAGGAACTTGTTCACAGCCATCAGTTCATTGGCGGTTGCTGTAATTAGTACAGTGCAGCTTATGTAGAGTGAACACAGGAATAAAATTAAAAAGCTGGATAGAGACAAACTGAATTGTTTGTCATGTATGTAACACTTCATCCAAATTCTAATGTACTGAGACTGTACTGTGGAAGAAAGAATGAACAAAGCTAATTGGGATTGAAGAATGTGTCGGGGAGAGCTCAGAACTGTTCACCACTACTTGGCAAACACTCATAAAGTGTTACTTTCAGCAATGGCGAAAGAGGAAAAGCTAGATAAAAAACCATTAGAAGATAAACAGAAGCACAAGGAAAGAAACAAAACAGAAAAGAATGAAACTTCATAGTCAGTTTGACAGAGAAACTAAGGCACTAAAATGTTAGTGCATGTGAGATTTTCTGTCTAAAGGTGATTTGAAAGGAGAGACAGAAAATGCTATATTTGTTGCTCGGAAGCAAGCAGTAAATACAAATTCGATCAATATAAACATCTTGGAGAAGGACTGTTCTGATAAGTGCAGGCTGTAAGGTGTAAATCTTGAAACAGTGTCACATATTGTCAATGCATGTTCTGCATTTGCTCAAAAAAGAGTACAAAGTCGTCATGACAAGGTAGGTGCAAATCTGCATTGTAGTTTGTGCCAAAAGTCTGAAATCCAAGTGATGGAAAAGTGGTTCCAACATCACTCAAAAGCGCTACTGGAAAATGAAGACGTTAAGATTCTCTGGGATTTCATAGTTCAGTGTAGCCGAGACAATTCACAATCAACCGGATATTGTAGTTGTGAACAAAAAACACTATTAAATGCCAAATTATTTATGTGGATTGACCAAACGGCATAAACATGGCAAGCAAGAAGAATGAGAAACTACGGAACTATCAGAAACTGATAGTGGAGATTGCTAGGGTGTGGAATAAGAAAACTTGCATCGTGCTAATCATCATAGGTGCGCTTGGCCCAATTCCAAATGATCCCGTGAAACAGTTAAGGTTCTTGGGATTCAAGTACAACATCACCGTATTACAGAAGGTAGTTCTGCTCGGCGCAGCAAACATCCAACGCTAGTTGCTTTCCATCTAATAAACTTTTTGACTATGCTCACTAACTTTGCTATAAAAGCCCGTTCTTGAGTGAAAAAAATGCTGTGAAACATCACAATACTGCAAAGTTAGCGAGAATAATAATAATAATAATAATAATAATAATAATAATAATAATAACAACAACAAGTAAAAGAAAAGATTAGCTGTGACATGGGTCGACTACAAAAAACTATTACAGGATTCCACAAACATAGATCATAGAATACCTGAAAATGTACAAAATATCAGACAAAATTGTAAATTCGATTGAAAATGCAGTGAGCACTTGGAGACTTGAACTGACAGCTGATAGACTCAGATAACTCAGATCAAAATACAAAGATATGTCCTCCAAAGTGTTTCCCTATCACCACTACTGTTCATCATAGCCATGGTACCCCTTGACAATATACTAAGAATGTACCAAATCGGATGCTAATACTAATACAGATGAAAGTATGAATCACCAAATGTACATTGACGACATGAAACGTTTTGAAAGAACCAAAAATGAACAAGAGACGCTAATAAACAAAATCAGAATATTCTGCCAGGATATCCGAATGATATTTGATATGAAAAAGTGCGCACTGCTAGCTATGAGAAGGGGGAAACTGAGGGCAATAGAAGATATGAAACTACCCAACCAAGTGGTGATGTGTAAACTAGATGAACATGACACTTAAATATTTGTGATTTCTCGAACCAAACAATAGCAAAGCAGCAAAAATGAAGAGAACAAATTCATGGGGAGTGTCACTAGTGAGATACGCCAAACTGTTTATTGGGTGGACCAACGACAAAGGTATCTTGACCAGAAGACCAGGAAACTCATAACTATAAACAATGCACTACACCCAAAGGATGATACTGACCAACTCTACACTACTATGAAAAGATGGAGGGAAAGGATTGATGTGTATAGAAAACTATTTGAATAACATAAAACGAATTCAAAAGACACATCATGCAGAACACCCAACAGATAATTACCGCAGCAAAAGACACTGAAAAAATTGAACAAGACAGAAAGCAGAGAGGCAAGAGATAAGATGAGAAATTAAAATTGGGAAGAGTAACTGAAACCCTAACAACAGTGGCACAAGATAACTCGATTAGAACCAACAATACCAAAGCAAATACCGACATAACAGAAAAAAAAGGCAAATGCAGATGCTGTGGACAAAGAGATAAAACGATAACCCACATAATAAGCGAACGCAACAGCCCCCCCCCAAAAAAAATACAATAACAGATACGATCAAGTGTGGGCGGCAGTACACTTGGAATTATACAGACAACTGCATCCTAAACACCCAGACGAATGTTACAAGTACAAACCAGCAGTTATACTTGAAAACAGAAGTCACAATTCCTATGGGACATGGCCGTACAAACAGATAAACCCATCAAACTAAGAAGACCAGATGTTATAATAATTAAGAGAGAAAAGTTCCGCCACGTCGTAGCTTTTGCAGTTTCAACAGACCACAGAATATCAAGGAGACAGAGACACGGAGCAACAGACGGAACTGGCCAGAAATCTGAAAGAGAAACTGAAAATAAAGAAAGTCAAGATAACACCGATAATAATAGGGGCACTAGGAACAATCCTATAAGGTTTTGAAAAAAGAATGGGAGAGATTGCGATCAGAGGGATGACTGGAAAGATACAATGTATAACAATAATAAAAACGGATGAAATTATATGGAAACCCCTTAAATGCACAAACTAATACACATCAACTACAAACACTAAACAGATATGTAGAAATTACGACAGAAGTAAAACGGTAAAACAAAAACCTTAATAACACCACACAGAATGAAGAAAATTAAAACTGTATAATTGTAAGTCAACTCAAAATAAAAATGCCGACATCAACTGGCACCACACCAAATGAGAGGCCAAGGTGAATGGAAAGACTGAGAACAGTAAGCACTAACCAGACATCCACTGAATAATTGCGAAAGGAACTGGACCCTTGATGAAGTGTAGTGACACCTAAATTCCAGTAAAACTCAATGGACGTTGGCAGAGAAATTAATGGTTAATGGCTGTTGCGATAACGCAAATTAATTTGCAAAAGTTATCAAAAGAGGTGGAGAGTACTGGAAATTTGGAGAGACTTGTTGTCACTCGGATTCCACTGAATACTGCAGATTTGAAAATACTGGAAACCGATGAAATTAAGAATATGGAAATGAAAAACTAGATAACAACCGAGTAAAACAGAAGATTAAGGATTATTCTTAAATCGCACTTACACAGTCGGAATACAATATAATGACATCGATGCCAGAGCAATAGGTATTATTCGATATGTTGCTGGTATACTTAATTCGAATGTAGATTAATTAAAATGTTTGGACGCAAAAACAAAATACAATTTATTGGGCTTTTGCTACAAAAGAAGGCGACCAAGACTTACATAGTGTTGAAGTTGTGATAAATATAGAGGAAGGAAGTCTAAATATATTTCTGAAAGTAATGAAACTCTTCTTTATAAAGTGAAAAAGGAAAAGATACTAGGACCTGTGGTGAAAAGAGTTAGAGGTTGCAAGGGAAGAAAGATTATTTGGAAAGAAACTACACAGAGTATTTTTTAATCATTTTTTTAGAGATAATGACAGTTGAAACTGGTTGGTCAGGGTGTGGCCTTAAGAAATCTACTGAGTGCACATTAATAGAAGCCCAAGAACAAGCCACTAACCCTTTCATCAAACACTAGATTAACAACATTGAAAAAATCACGATTGTGTAATGAAAAGCGAAGAAACATTAGCGCATATTATATCAGAATGCCCTATGCTAGCTCAGCATCAATAAAAAAATGGAGACATGACAAAGTCGCCCAGGTTCTACACTGAAATATATATAAACTCTATGAATTAGACTATAATAAGAAGTGGTATATGCATAAACCATACGTGGTACCGGGAAACAACAAACTTCTGTAGGACATGCTTAGTAAAACTGATATAGTCCTTGAATATTCCAGTCTGACATAATTTCTCTGAACAAAAACAGAAAATTTGACACAAGTTGCTCTTTTGATACCATAGTGCAAGAGAAAGAATATGCAAAAAAATATATATCATGATCTAAAATGGGAATTAATCACACTATGGAAATGTAAATAAATCAAGGTGATTCCCATTCATTGAAGACCGTAACGAAAAGCTATTATAAATGACTTTAGCAAATTGACGAGACAATTTCCGTTCCAATTTTGCAATAGACTCGTCTGTAGGAAGGGCGAAAGTGCTAAGGTACAGCTTGAATGCAAAGGAATTGACTTGATGTTCAAGAAAATTCCAACTAAAAATATCCAAAAGTTAATACTATGATGAAATAATAATAATAATAATAATAATAATAATAATAATAATAATAATAATAATAATAATCCGCTGACCAATATACTGAAAAAGTGCCAAGCCGGATACAAGTTATCTAATACAGAGGGGAAAAATGCACCACCTGATGTTCATGGACAATCTGAAACTTTTTGCAAGGACCGAAAAGAAACTAGAGACACTAATAAACACAACCAGTATCTTCATATACAAATAGAGTTTGGTATGGAAAAGTGCGCGCTACTAGTTATAAGAAAGGGAAAACTGGAGATAACAGAAGCATGGAACTACCCAACCAAACGGAGATGAACGCACTAGGGGAACAAGACGTCTATAAATACCTGGGAGTTGTGGAAGCAATCACCATCAAAACAACAGATATGCAAGCGAGAATTGGTAAGGAATACTTCAGGATAGCAAGAAAACTCCTGGAAACCAAATTATATAGCAGAAACCTAATAAAAGCTATAAATGCTCTGGACCGTTCATAGGGTGGACTAAAGAAGAACTGAGACAGCTCGGCCAGATGACCAGGAAATTCATGACCATGCACAATTCACTACATTCAAAGTACGATTTTTACCGACTGTACGTGAAAAGGAAAGAGGGCAGAAAAGGACTAGTTTGTATAGAAGACTATGTGAATGAAACTAAAAAGGACTAGAAAAATACATAATGCAGAACACTGAAAAGAATAATAATGGCAGCGAGAGACACTGAAAAAAATCAACAAAATAGAAAACAGAGACAAATAATAAGACGAGAAAAGAAAAGTGGAAAGAGAAACAACTACACGGACGATTCATAAGAATGACACAAGATGAGAATAACGAAATCACCTGGACATGGACGCAAAAAGGATATGTAAACCGGGAAACTGAATCCTTAATAACTGCAGCACAAGATAACTTAATAAAAACAAACCACATCAAAGCATCAACAAGACACAGGAAAAGAGCAAATGCAGACTCTGTGGACAAAGAGACGAAACGATAAACCATATAATAAGTGAATGCTGCAAACTGACCTAAAAGGAATACAAGAACAGGCACGACAAAGTGGGGAGGGCGGTACACTAGGAATGATGCAAACAAATGCATTTCGAATGCACAAACAAATGGTACAATCATAAGCCAGCAACAGTACTTGAAAACGAGAATCATAAAATCCTATAAGACATGGGCATACAAACAGACAAACCCATCCAAGCAAGAAGACCTGATGTCGTAATAATTAACAAGAAAGAAAAGTACTGTCAAATCGTTGACTTTGCTATCCTAGCTGACCACAGAGTGAATATCAAAGAAAATGAGAAACGGATCAAATACAGAGCTAGCTAGAGAACTGAAAGGATATGGATGATGAAGAAAATCATGACAAAATCAAAATAATAGTGGGAGCACTGGGAACAATTCCGAAAAGTTTTGAAAAACGAATGTGAGAAATTAGAATCAGAGGAATAGCTTGAAAGATAAAACGAATATCAATAATGAAAACAGCTGAAATATTGTAATTGTCTGCATTTTTTAGATGAGGTGTTTTCATTGATTGACATATGGCCAAGTGGTCCTAGACGTTGTATCAAAGTTTACAGTTACCCAAAGGTGCTGAGTTCAATCATGAACGAAGGCAGTGAAAAGTAACATTCAAAACAGAGAATCAGCAACTATGTCCCAGAGCCTAGCTGGAGTCCGAACACGGTACCCCCGTAATAATAATAAGGGGTTGGGTTCGAGACTCCTAACAAACGGTTCCCCAGTTCGATACAAAACACCTGATGAAGGTCGGAGGGCAAAACGGCCGAAACGTTGTGACGATAACAACCAAGATGAGGAAGTCAGTCCGACAATCTCAATCAGCTGAAATATTAAGTAAAAATCTTGAATGCGGAGACTAATACACATAAGCCATATGCGCGGGCCAGACAAACTGCTGCTGAGGCAAAACGTGAAGGAGCGTTACATGGAACCAAGAACATTGAAGCTGCCTATCTATAGTTCTCTATTTCTTACCCTACACTCCCCCATTGTCCCCATCACCAACATCCCAAAAGAGTGCTGTCAAATAGTCGAGAAGAGTCAAGGAGGATGGAAAAGACCCAGCAGAGAGTTCTAACCAAACCTCCGCTGGACAAGTGCGAAGAGAACTGGGACCTTGGGGAGGCTCATTGCCACTTAAATTCCAGTGGAGACCAATGGCTGCGATCAGCAAGAAATCAACGGTAAACTGCCGTTGCGGTAACACAAATTCATTTGCGAAAGAGGTGGAGAATGTTAGAAACCTTGGGAGGCTTGGGAAGCTTGTTGTCACTCAGCTTCCAGGAAACATCACATATTTATTTTCAAAATTGTGTGTCCTCGTGAGCCAATAATAATAATAATAAAGGAATAAATTTATATCTATCTTCAAATAAAAAAAAAACATTTCTTTTTTTTCTTTTTTTCTGAAGAATTATCCAGCATTGCCCAGGACTATACACAACAATTTTAATTGCTAAGAGGCACAATGACTGGGCCGGAAAGATATGTGCTATTGTCTCATTCTGATGTCTGCTAACCTGAATTTGGTTTTTGACTCTCCTCCTTAGTTTTATTTTCATTTTTTAAACAAAGGAAATCGTTCTATTGGTCGAAAATAATGTGTTACTGACCACATTAAAAAAGTATTACTTTATTTTGTATGTGTAAAGGAATAAATATCTTAACAAAACGGTGCATGAAAGTATTATAGTAGGAGGATGATCAAATCTATTTTGTGACGGTATGGACTCTTCTGAACACTTTGTATAGAGGTGCTTGCGACGAAGGATGAAGCAATATCGAAGCAGTATTTCTTTAACATACTATTCTGCACTTTTGTGAATGCTTCCTCTTGTGAATATACCACTTTGTTGTCTTGTTTATTGTCACCACTTCGCAGTCGCAAAACTAACGATTAGAATTCGGTCTTATAAGACACATCAAAACCTATGTTGCGCACAACATCGGCAATGAAACCTTGGACTTATTTCAGATAGTTGGAGTTACGAAAAAGACATAGATGATGTGCTTGACAAATTGTTAATTCAACAATAATAGCGAGAACTTAAATTTTAAACACATCCTAAATCTGCAGAAGGAAAGTCGCCAACACCAGAAAATAGAATTGAAAAATGTTAGGATTTTTGTTGTGTAACAAGGATTTGAAGTCATTCTTCAATATGACGTTTGAAATCTAAATCGTTCGAACGTGAAAAAAATGACATAAGGTCTGTCGATTTTTCCTCGTGTTCTTATTATTATTTAATTTGGAACAGGAAACTAAACAATATAATTTTCTTAGTTAATTAAGCTTCACAATCTTAAATATCATGAAATAAAATTAAAAAATACCCGGTGTACGCTTAACTATATAACAAAAGAGGCTCTGCTTATTGCATATTCGACCAAACATTGAAAGAATTTGAGAAATAACTTATCACATTATCATCTTTGGCCGTAAGAATAGATTTCTGCCAATTTCTTTATATATTTTTCACAGTGAATTATAATTTTATTGTAATGTAAAAAATTGTAGCGTAAAGCTATCACGGTAGTGCTTTAGATGGGTTAGCCGATATGATGCGAAAGTACCTGCAAACCGCCGTGAACTGT